>NW_027266319.1:27821652-28001652 GCF_022045235.1 Haliotis cracherodii | reverse complement strand
GCTTCACATATTGTACCCATGTCGGGAATCGAACCCGGGTCTTCGGCGTGGACGAGCGAACGCTTAAACCACTAGGCTGCCCGACCGCCCCTCTAACAACAGCAAGTGGGTAGGGCGACGCAGTATTGATTTAAGATGCTGCAATTCGTTGTGTTGAGCAATTTTGTTGTACGCGTTCCATAATTCGCCATGAGAATGTTCCTTTGTTGGCGTCCAGTTTCAGTCTAGGTTTAGGCTAATTGGTGTGAAGCAAGATATCATAGCTGTTTGAAAATGTAATCATTGAGTGTTAGATTGATATAAATCCGAACGCTTGAGATTTTATGGCTTGAAACAAACTTGCTAGGACTGTCTTTTGCCCCGAGACATAAAACAATGTTCAAAGTGATGTTAACCCTAATAAGACAAACTTTGGTAACTTGTCGGCCATCTTGAATCGACGTCCATCTTGAATATTGAGATTTGTCAATAGTCGAAAACGTTCAGTAGCTCTCGTGAATAACATTGTTTGGATATTTTGCAATACAACACATGCATTTTTTCATCAAAAGATTGAACCTCATCTGAAATATCTGACGAGGTGTTGATAATTGGTGGCCATATTGGATAATGCAATTTAGGACATATTTCCCAAACTGGATTGCTTGGGACTTTAAGTATGTTGTTCTTGGGGCCTTGTAGAAATGCATTGTTGTGAAATAAAGTCTGTTGCAATTTGATCCAAGTGAAAACACATTATTCGAAGGGGATAAGCTGGGTGAATAAGGTTCCCCAACTCTCTTTACTGTTTCCAGAAACAACTGGTGGTCCAGTCCAATAGGAGCCGATGAATGGGGTAACCCTGACTCATCCTATCTGAAAGAAAATTCCTGCTGGAGTCAAGTATCTACGCCCCGGTATTGGTGACGTCATCAGTGATGGACAAGCCGTTGGTATCGTCACCGGTCAGCAGAAAACCACCAGAGCGACCCTGGAGAAAGTTGTCAAAGACGACTGGGGATTTCGTTCTGATAGCCAGAATATTGTTTTTTGGCATTATTCGTGTTAAAGTTTAGTGTATTATCACATTTGCCCAATTTCCTATAAAATGAAATGACTGTTTCACGCATCCGTGAAAATATTTGGCAAATAAAAGCATAAATATAAAAAAGCCAATTTGACCTGATATATTTTATAGAAGACTCATACCAAACATGTGTTTAAATTTTACTACACTTTAATAAAAGCCCGTTTCCTGGTCATTCTGTGCACTCATGTTGACAGCTGCTGAATATGAGTGTGCAAGACAAGAACATTTATAAACTATACAGAAGAAGGATAACATGTAATTGTTTAAACTGATATGAATAAAAATAGGATTTGACATTAAAATGAAATATCATAAGCTGCATAAAGTTTAAAACAAAACAGTTAAGGACAAGTTACTGGTCTCCGTATTTGGTAGGGGCGGTCGGGTAGCCTAGTGGTTAAAGCGTTCGCTCGTCACGCCGAAGACCCGGGTTCGATTCCCGATATGGGTACAATATGTGAAGCCCATTTCTGGTGTCCCCCGCCGAGATATTGCTCGAATATTGCTAAAAGCGGCGTGAAATCAAAATCACTCACTCACCCCGTATCTTGGTAGGGGACGTTTTGTTATAATGATTACATGTTGTTAGAAGATGAATGACAGATGCTTAGGGACCCTAGAAATAACATATATGTTTTTGAAAATTCATTACATTGTTTGGAAAAAAAGGTAGCACTATTTCCTATTAGTTTCGTGTGTTTAAGAAGTATTTTGTTAGTAAATTGAAAAATGATCACTAGAATACATTGTATAAAATTTAAATACTCACAATTCCATTATTGACGCCAAGAATCCAAGCTCCAAAACAAATGAACGCCGTCAACACAACGCCAGTATTATATATAGATCAGCAGCGACGAGATCGACTCTGTCTCTGTCAAGCACCCGGTGATAGTTGGTGAATTGTTGTTTACAACGAGCGTGTGGCAGTGTACGTATGTGTAAGGATGTACCTCGTTGATAACTTACAGACTGTCTATATAATACGCACCTACAACGCTGTGCAGCATCCAGTTACCGGCCACAACCTGTATCTAACCCTGATACAACACGTGTGAGGGTATCCTACTTTCATGAACTGTAACCTGTTCCCCGAATACACGCTCAGCTCGTATTGTGATGCGTCGTGCATGTACGTACATCTTTCGTTACGTGGGGTGTTGTGTTGATCGTGATTACACTCGGCGGTCGATAACAGGACAAGGACATGAATTGTACACCGCGAACAGCTGCCGAGTTGATGATTTTGGTGTCGTGGTCGAATCGCAGTACTCAGACACCCCCCTCTCAGACACAGTATACTGACTCCGAGCCGACCAGTCCTTGTTTTAGCCCCTGTATGCCGAGCGCCAGGCAGGGTAACAACAAGCACAATTTTTATGTCTTTTGGTATGAACCCCTGATCTTCCGCTCTCTGGGCGCATGGTCTACCACTAGACCACAGAGGCGGTCGGAAAGGAAAAAGAAAACGTGCAGGCTCTCTGGCAGTGTGTATTCCTACCCCTGAAATGTTTTTCAGTCTCGTCAATTTTGTCTGCTTTGTTTCATATAATTGTTTTTGATTAACCTACTGTAGATACCACATGTTTAGGTTGTCGAATTTAATCATAAGGATTGACTGGGTATTATTTTCGGTATATTGAGGTATGAATCGAAAAACCAATGCAAACTTTTGTAGGAGCTTTTGTTTGCACGTCGGGTTTTTTATTCATACCTCAATAACCCAAAAGGAATACACCGTCAATCCAGAGGCACTGATCCCCACTGTAGCCAGATCTTACGACAAGCATTTAGTATAATGAACATTGCTACACATTATAGCCTTGTTCAGTTCACTTAAGACCTTCTATGTTTATCAATTAATGTTGTTGATACTAATATGAAACTAATACGAAACTAATATGTCCACGAAGCCATACCGCCAACTGGGGTGGAAAATGGACTTTTAAAGTCAGTTAACTCTCTTGCCTCGGGGAGATGGGTTTTATGCCGCTCTTAGCAATAGTCCAGCAATATCACAGCGGGGGACACCAGAAATGGGCTTCACACATTGTACCCATGTCGGGAATCGAAAGCGGGCATTCGACTTGAAGAGCGAACGCTTTTACCACTTGGCTACCCGACCGCCCCGACAGAGATATAGGAGAGGAGGTATCACTATTAGGAGCTTGTTGTGACCAGCATCTTGTTTTATTACAAAAACTGAAATTAACAGCACGAATATTTTATTATCACAACCGATATAAAATATGACATCTTTGGTGTATAACATTATACAAAATATTTCAGCTTTTTGTTTCGATTAAAAAGAAGTGTTCTTGGATTTTTCCACTCAGCATACATCGTTTCCACCGTGTCTCGGTGTCAAAGTCGGATGAGCTTGAAAGCCTGTCCCATCAAAGCGGGTAAAACGGAAGACCCCGCAAGTCAACCCATCTTAGTGTGAAAAGCGGATGAAGGCTCCGAAAGGCGTTCCCTTGCACTTGACAGCCGGGGTGGCGAGATTGTTCCCCCATGGGACAGTGGAGGCAAAGGTGGAGCTACCACACCCAATACTCCTCAGTCTGCAGCCTCTGGTGTCACAGGTTCTGGCCTCACAGCACACGAGTGTCCCCCCATTGCCAGTGACGCTGACGGAGTAGCGGACCCGGTGACCCGTACTTCCCGCAATGGAAGTGTCCGAACTGCACGTCGAGCCGAACACAAACGGAGGGGCCCAGCAACTTCCTCCATTGGCATGGGCGTAGGGCAGCACCAACAGCATGGCCATGGCTACAACGGCGAGGAGTTTTGTCATCTTTGGATGTCTGTGAATATAAACACATTGTGTATATGATATACGTGTCATTTCAAGTTTGGGAAAGGGAGACGAGGTGGGAAACAGCGTTACATTTTACTACCATCTAAGCCATCTATTTTACGACAATGAAGAAAACCTAACTTGGGGAGTGAGTGAATTATATCACGGCGTGTCAATTTAAAGTGGGAGGAAAGCCCAAAGTGATGCGGGTCTTAGACGTTAACCACTTTGGTGAATCCACGGACAAACCTTGAAAGATAATCAGGGCGAATCTGGGTTTCCAACCCACGATCATAAGTTTCTGGCACGTCTAAGGGGCGCAACTCTGTACAGCGTATTGTAGCGCCTTCGACTGACTACCTGTCTTGTTTACATGAGAAAAGTGTGACTATAAAATGAAAGTGTATATATTCGGAGAAAGTAAACAAACTGTTTCGAAATTCAGAAACCCGGAATTGTGACTGTAGAATTTGGTTTGACGTGAATAGCCCAAACCACCACCTCTAAAAAAATAAAAAAATAAACGGTGGGTAACTTTGATTGCTGTTTTAGATTAGACTGATAGTTTAAAATTCATTAAGCAATTTTGCATTTACATGTATGTGCAATTCGTCTCGACATGACATAGTGGGGAGTCTGCTAGCATGCTAACTTTGTTTTAAATTGTCATTTTTCATTTTTCATCAATCTAGGTGATTGAGTGATTGAATTATGAGATAAACGAGCTAAATTCAACATTTGAAACCGAACGCATTCCAAGTTCAATTTAGCGAGGTTAAATTTACAGGTAACCTCGCTCAACACTGAAAACACAGTATGTGTATCTCCATTCTACCATGACTATATACAACGCAAACTCTTTGGTGTTAGCAAATCTATGGGGCGAAGCGGCATGGGTTGGGTCCAGCGTTTTGAGTGGGTTGTCGATCGGAACACGGAATCGCCAACGACTGCCATTAAACAGAATATGGCGCTCTATATCACTGTATAAGCTCAAGCAGTTTGTTTACAGCCTAATAATTCACTCGAACTTATGACAGGGACATGAAAGCATGTAGCTCGGCAACGTCCTGAGCTAACATGAGGGAGGCACCCTGAAGAAAACTAAGCAAGCCTTGGAAAGGTTTCGTTCTACACCGCACGTCACTATCATGGCGTCTTATCTCACATTCTGACGAAAAAGAAATGGCGTCACAGTCGTATATTGAAGCTCTTTGTTGTCCTCAAAACTAGAAATACATTCTCTTTGTAGATTTCTAGAAGTGTAGAAATATATTGGTACACATCCTTTGAATATTGAAGTTCCTGCAACTTTGCATTTTGTAGCCTACAAATGTACACATGGGTATTTAGATATACTACCGAAATAACTGTAAAAGAAGTACATGTACTATTCTAAAAATGAAAGCTTCCGCGGCGATGCGGCCGTCAAATCGACTGTTTCAATCAGAAGTGGTTTATTGTGATTTAATAGATCAGATTGACCTTAAATATCAAAATCGAGTATTTTTCAAATTCAAGGTGACATTCTGTTTACCGCCTAATTAAGCAATAGGGTTGCTAATCTAATCCTCGTTGATACATGGAAATTAAGGCACAATTCACGATCCAATAACTCTGAAAACACACACACACACACACACACACACACACACACACACACACGGTTTTCTCCTTCCCTGATGGGGCGGTCGGGTAGCCTAGCGGTTAAAGCGTTCGACCTTCCCGGGTTCGATTCCCGAAATAGGTACAATGTGTGAAGACCATTTCTGGTGTCCGCCGCCGTGATTTGCTGGAAGATTTCTAAAAGCGGCGTAAAACCATACTCACTCACTCCCCTTCCCTGATATGCGTTATCCTCACAATACTTCTATATACTTTATGTTGAAACTATGCATTTTCTGAAAATGTTTTAATGATCAGTAAACGAGAAAAGAATCAACATCCGGGACTTGCAGTTTGCCATAGAAACATCACCAACGAGTAATAAAGAGAAAACCCCGAGCATGTATATGGAGTTGTGAATAAACATATATCTTACCTTGTTCTTGCAAACCGTGAAGTGTTTGTGATGTTGATGCTGCACTAGGGCTATATATACCTACATCTGCAGCTAGAAATCTAGGTTACTGCGACATTTCCTTGGTTTCAAGAAACGCAATTAAGCCGAATACGACGAATTCAAGCTCATTTGTTTACGTGCCTGTTCCGTGCATGGTTTCAACATCCTGGTTGAGATGCGTTGTTGTTATTGATGTAACAAGCTTCAGTATGACCTGAAGGCTCTGTACCACTAACATATACAGTGATGCTAATTGTCTAGTAACATAGTTTTTAGTTTAACCATATTTTATTCTCATGAAAAGGATTGGGCACAAGTTATCACAACTTAGAACGCCCTCTCCCATAGATTTACATGTATGCTTATTTACAGTTAATAAATCAAGAAATAGAGAAACGTATGTACATTCACACTTCTCACTCAAACCTTTTTGTTTTCTTTATATATGTATTTACATTCATAAAAATGCGTTCACATGATTAGGTAAAATTGCATTTCCAACTTGCATCAGGTCAATATGTACATCACAAGTATCTTTCACAATTAACAATAATGAGTGCAACAATTCGTTTCTAGCTGATTTAAATAAAGGACATTCAATGAAAAAATTATATGAATTTTCACATGGGCTGCCACATCGGCATTTTGGATCCTCGTTTAAACCTTTTCTAAATAAGTCATTTTTTAATTCACTGTCATCATATCTTAATTTTGTATGTATTATGTTAATTTTCCTTAAACCATATGAGAAATATGATGGAACTGTAGGACTATCTGTTCTTAAACTGGATTTAAATCGAGGTAATGTTTCAATATTCCTTTGCTGAATAGGTAATGTATACCACAATTTGGTCGCGGATGGTATAAACGAGGATTCAGATAACTTAGTTCGTAATAGAGGCATAGTTATATTGTGAGCGGTTCTAAGGTTGTATGTTATGTTTGTCCCGACAGAGTGAGGTACAAGATCTTTAAGGTATGAAGGTGTCATATAGTTATACATTTTATAGAATAAACACAATTTACGTTTTCTCCTGCGTTCTGATAGGGGCTCCCAGGAAGTTTCGAAATATAAATATAGGTTGATAAACCAGTAACAATTCTTGCTGCTTCCAGTTGGAGTTTTTCTAATCTGTCACTCTGCTCCTTGGCACAACCGTCCCAAACTTCACATGCATATTCAACATGTGGTCTTATAAACATAACATAAATCTTATTCAACACACTACGACTGAGCATATACTTAAGCTTTCTCATTGAATGAATCATCTTTGATGTTGTTTTAATAATTGAATCAATATGACTCGACCAATTGCCTGATGACCACAATATAACACCCAGGTGTTTGTGTGTTTTAACATTTTCAATGTTTTGATCATCCAAAAATAATTTCAAAGTTCTCTGCGGCTTTATTGTGGAGACGAGAATTGATTTTGTTTTGCTCGGATTATATAGAAATAACCAGTCTTGAGCCCATTCATTAATTTTGTTTAAATTGCTATTCATAGTAGTTTCTATATGTTCAATGTTATTAGATGATATCCCCAGGGATGTGTCATCGGCAAATAATCTTGTTGCACAGTTTAATCTGTCAGTAATATCATTGCTGTACACAAGGAACAAGAAAGGGCCTAGTACCGACCCCTGTGGCACACCAGCTTTTAACTGTTCAGTGTCAGACAATGTTCCATTTAAAAATACAGATTGTTTGCGAGCTGCTACGTTATCAGCCAGCCACTCTAGTAATTCATCGTAATACCATAACATGACAATTTATATATAAGCCCACTGTGCCATACATGGCTTACTCTATCTAATGCTTTAGAAATATCGCAGAATACCATACAATAGAACTCTTTGTTATCAACTGCTTTACACACTTGATTATATAATTCCACCAGTTGGTGGACGGTCGAGTGACCATCTTAGAATCCTTATTGGTATTTGTATATCAACGATTTCTCATGAAAATAATTGTGCAAGTGCTTGAACACAACTCGTTCGAATACTTTCCCGATACAGCTTATCAAAGATATTGGTCTATAATTTGAGGATAGTGTTGGGTCACTTTTTTTGAATAGTGGCATAACATGAGCTAATTTCCGTTGGATTGGATATGTACGTGTTCTCAATGAGATATTGAATAATAGACATAAGACTTCACTTAAAGATGCTACAGTATGTTTCAGAATTTTATGACTTATGCCATCTGGGCCCGAAGCTTTATTCAAAGGAAGAGACTTTATTATATCACTTATTTCATATACGTTTATTCGCAATGTGCTAAATGTTTTATCTGTACGTCTTTTTTCCGCTGTGCAGAGTTGCGTCCCTTGGGCACGCCAGAAACCTATAATTGTGGGTTCGAATCCCAGTTTATGTTTTTAGGTTTGTCAGCATCATACCCCTGCTCGTGGGTTTCACCGAAGTTGTAAACATCTGAGACCTGCATCACTTCGGACTTTCCTCCCACATGACACGCCGCGATATAACTGGAATAATGTTAAAAGCGGCGTTAAACCCAACTCATTCACTCACTCAGCAACCCATACTTGCCGTAAAAGGCGACTATGCTTGTCGTTAGAGGCGACTAACGGGATCGGGTGGTCAGGCTCGCTGACTTGGTTGATGCATGTTATCGCTCCCAATTGCGTTGATCGATGCTCATGATGTCAATCACTGGATTGTCTGGTCCAGACTCGATTATACAGAGGCCATCGTCATATAGCTCAGACTCAGCTATAGTTCAGACTCGATTTTTTACAGACTGCCGTCATATAACTGGAATATTGCTGAGTGTGTGTTTAACAAAAACAACAACAACCAAACAAACAAACAAACATTTGATACAGAACCAGCTGCATTCTAGTTTTGTATGTATTATGTAAATTGGGAATATTTAATAAGGAAACTCCTTTGTGATGGAGTGTGTTAGTTTATGACGTAAATTAAGGTTCAAGACAGCCGAAGAGGGCTACTAAAGTGGTGTAGGGAAGTGATGTCTACAGTCCTCTTGGTGGCGCCCACGCTTGTGTTGTCCTGCGCCATGACAATGGAATTTATAAATATTTTCAAAATATTTTTTACTATAAGCCCAGTTAAGTCGAGATGAAACTAAACCAAGTCTATTTTTCCTGATTCCATGAAAACAGCAGAGCAGAAAAGGTTCTGTATAAAAAAATATGAGTCTTGTGGAGTACTTGATTCGTGGATCGCGGTAATTATCGTGATATCTCGTTAATTAAGTCTCGTATGACGTCACACAGCGGTACTTTTGATGAACACACACTGCCACGCCTTGCTGACAAAAATGTTCCGAATCGCTGCATTACACGTAAGTACAGAAAAAACAAATGTCTAACACTGAGATAAATAGCCCTAGATCACTAATACCAAATTTCATATTTACAAAACAGCAAATAAAATATATACCGTAAGCACCACCCTGCTCATATCTCGTCGTCTGCTTGTCTAGATGTCAATAAACATAAGTCACGTGACTTGAGGTGCAGCCGTCTGTTAAAATTATAAATCTATGGAAACATTTTCGGGCCATCTCGTATTGTTTTTTTTTCATTTTCATAGGGTTCACCGACGCCTTCGCGACAGGGATACAAAAGTTATTCGCCTACAGCTTTGACTAATGTTTACTTGGAAGTCAAAAACAATAAAGTTGCAGTTCATAGAGCGGCATTAAACTTCTCTGTACCCGAGCAAACACTGAGAGACAGGATAAAAGGCAAGATCAATGTTGACACTGTCAAGTCAGGTGCAACTCCATTTTTTTTTGCGGAGCAGGAAATTAGACTTGTTGACCATGTAACATACATGGCATCCATCGGATACGGATATACCAGGAAAGAGGTTATCCAATTAGGGTCTAACTGTGCTTGTCAGTTAGGAAAACGTGACCTGTCCCATCCATTATCTGTCAAGTGGTTGTATGGTCTGTTGGAGCGATGGCCGGAGTTGAAAGTTAGAAGTGCCAAGTCTCTCACGGAACTTCGTGCCAAAGCAATTTCAGAGGAATGCATCAACAAATATTTTGATGAACTTGCCATGATTATGGACAAATACGGTTTCCAATCAAGACCAGAAGCAATTTATAACGTAGAGGAGAAAGGAATCAACCAGTCCCATGTCGCACCGAAAATTGTTGGCTCACACACCCCACGTTCCAACCCTAACGTTGAGAAGGAAAATCTCGTCACTAACTTTGACCAAAACCAATTCTTTGTGGACCAGCTTCCCGTCATTCAGAAGAAGCAAAGAAAACCACGTAAATCTATCCACAAGATCGTTAGCGGCAAAGCCATAACTGAACCAGAGATAGAAATTCAAGTTAAAAACTATGTTAAAAGTTCAACTTCTAAACAGCCAGTACCAACCAAGAAACGACCAGCAAAGTCACATACATCAGCTAAACAATCTCAAAAGAAACATAAAAGCACCACCGAGCCAGCAGCGGGACCATCCGGTGCGATTAATCTACTATACAGCAGTGACAGTGAGGATTCGCCAATATCCGATGACTAAACATGTTGCGTGTGTCATCACTTTCAGCCCGCTGAACTGGCCCAATGCACATCACTGTTGTTCGTACAATGGGGGCAGTGCATGTATCATGACTGTAACCACTGGGTGCACTTGCAGTATTGTTGTCCAGTGCGCGTTCTTCGGACGCATGACACGTTTTATTGCCCTTGCCATGGTCTGCCATGCAAACCATCGGAAGAGTAGGACTGAAAGAGGACACAAACTTACCTGTAAATAGTGTACATAACTTTATTGACAAGATTCGTTTTGGAGTTGTGTGTTAAACAACTATGCTCTTCAACTGTTATCAGCCGACACGGAAATGCTGGTAGGTATAGATACGAATTCATAAAAAAAATATTACACAGTAACGGTACTGGGCTTTCGTACATAGCGATACAATAATCTACTACGTAATCCACGAATCAAGGTGACGTCCCATTTTTTGTGCACATGAATAGCCGACGAATGCAAATGGCTTCGGTAAACAAACTTTTCAGTCACGAGTGGAATATTCGTCATTTTCTTATAGTTTAATAGATGAATTAAATGATCAGTGAGTATACAAAACAAAATCGGACATTTGAACCACGAATTTGGGTGAACTTTCCTTATATCCACGAATCAAGGTTACGCGAGGGTAATGTGAGGAAGAAAGGGATTGTACGGGCGCTTCTCTAAATATCTGGGGAAACCTGGTGACAGCTTAGCGTTTGAGTCAAGGTACACTTATAGCTTTCACTGTATGCGTTGATCTTGTATAGGTTGACATTTCTGCATGCTTTTCAATTTTATCAGCTAAAAAAAAACCTCGGGCCTTCGGCCTTTAATGTCTGAACTTCCCCATTGTTATATTATATTTTATTTGCAAGTTCCACGTTTGGACGAGTGTATCCATTTCCATCACCAGGTTTTCCCAGATATTTAGAGAAGCGTTCGTACAATCCCTTTCTTCCTCACTTTTCTAAACATTTGGGGGGGGGGGGGGGGGGGGGGGGGGATTTCGAAACCAGGACCATAAGTTTCTTGGACGCCTGAAAGAGGCCACTCTACACAGTGAACTGTAGCGCCATAGATACGACACCGAAAATACAATAAACTACGTTTATAACGAACACGCTTATAACGAACTGACGGATAAAACTAACATATTTTTGGTCCCGGCCATTTTCTGTACATATGCTGTTATATACTAAAATCAGTGATCCTTTTGAGTTCGTTATAACCGTAGTTTAACTGCATTCAAAGTCCAATCGACTTTTTGTTGAAAGCTGCAAGGAAAAAGAAAGCATACGCTTGAAATTTGGATTTGAACAAAATATAACAAACGCTATCAAAACAATAGTAGGTTGACATCAGTCTGGAAAACAATGCAAACTTTAGGTCCAAAAACAAATATAATACCCGTATCAATTACATTATCATCGAATAAGCATTTCTTGTTTGTTTCTTTTTAGCCACCATCAAACATGCGTGTATACTTTCTTTTGCCAGAAAGTTTAGATATAATATACCAACGTGAACATACATTATTTCAAAATAATTTAACATAACTCACACACACCCAACATATATATATACCACACATATACATATCAATATCTTCACGTACTCTACCCAAATACAATATGTGAGCGGTAGCATAAACTCCTTCCTTCTAGGGGGCACGGGTGGCCCAGTCGTCCAAGGCGCCGCAATTCGCTATGCAGAGTTGCGTCACTTGGGCACGCCAGAAACCTATGATTGTGGGTTCGAATCCCGGTTCGCCCCGATTATGTTTCTAGGTTTGTCAGCAGCATACCCGTGCTCGTGGGTTTCACCGAAGTGGTAAACGTCTGAGACCTGCATCACTTGGGGCTTTCCTCCAACATTAAGCTGACACGCCGCGATATAACTGGAATACTGTTAAAAGCGGCGTTAAACTCAACTCACTCACTCACTCCTTCTAGTGTAACTATTAATTTGCATAAATATAAATACCGTATTCGACGTAATAAGCGCCCTGCTCTAATAAACGCCCACGGCGATATTTTCCAATATATTGGCTAGTGAACAATCCTTCCGACTGATCAATGTACACAATTCGTGTACATTTATTCGTGTATAATACGCACTCGTGTGATATGCACCCTTAATTACGGGCAATTAAATTCTGGAAAAATATATCTCTCGTGTATAATACGCACAGACTTTGTATCATTTCAGGCTGTATGATTTACGATCTTTCGACTCTTTCACCTAAATTATATTCTAATAAGAGCCCCCTATTTCTAATTTTGAGAGCGCCCTGGGCGCTTATTACGTCGAATACGGTAACTCAGATGGACGAGGTAGTGTTTCAGTCAGGTGGTTTTCTACTTTGACAGTTGTAGTTTCAAATGATCATAGATAAAGAAGGATGTACGTTGTTTAATGGCATTTGGAAGTGATACACGTAGAAACACATAATAAAGAAGCTGACCTCCATAAATTCTTCCTCTTTAAGAAGGATGTGGTCGGGAGTAGGGACTTCCAATAGTTGTTTCTACTTACATGTATCTGGGTCTTTTGGTTATCGGGATTCTACTTAACGAGATTCGCTCGACTGTGAGTGAGTGAATGAGGTTTAACGCCGCTTTTAACAGTATTCCAATTATGTCGCGGCGTGTCAGCTTAATGTGGGAGGAAAGCCCCAATTGATGCAGGTCTCAGATGTTTATCACTTCGGTGAAACCCACGAGAATGGGTATGGTGCTGACAAACCCAGAAACATAAACCGGGATTTGAACCCACAATCATAGGTTTCTGGCGTGCCCAAGGGACGCAACTCTGCACAGCGAATTGCAGCGCCTGAGACGACTGGGCCACCCGTGCCCCTAGCTCGACTGTACACCATATATACTTCCAAAGATTACAATTACTATTATCAGATGATGTTAAATGTTACATTTTGGAATTATCCACCAATACAGCACTTAGAATGGATACATAATGTCTCCGTGGGGAATCGAACTCGGCTCCACGGCTTGATGGGTGAAACCGTAACCACTGGTCTCCCTGAACATCCCTTAAAGAGAAGACATGACAGTTTATTCAGTAATTTAGGCAGCAAGGCCTATACATGTAGGACAATGTAGATTGGATATTAACATTTGTCGATGTACATGATTAGATTTTAAATCAAGTTACACAATCCTCATTATAAAGACATGTTTTATAAATACAGAAACAGCATGGATCTTATCATGATTTTCAGATTTTAGCAGATTTATCATTAACTGACGGTCTTTAACAATAACTAGCAACATCGGGAGAAATTTATACATTAAATGGGAATACGTTTCACATATAAGTAAGACATGGTATTCATCCTCTACTTCTCCGGATGAACAGTTTGTACAACATCACCGTCTTTGGACCTGCGACATAAATTTACATTAAAATTGTGCAAAGAAATCCTAAGTTTACAATAAGCTCTGATTAAACTTTTATCGTTTAAACAAGTTAAATATTTTTTCAGTTTGTAACAATGATTTTACTTTACTGTAATTGCTAAGATTACAGTGAAATGAAATCCATGGGAAAACAAAGCCAGTTTAGTTTTACGCCGCCTTTAGCTATAGTCCAGCGATATCACGGCGGGGGGCTTCACACATTGTACCCATGTGGGAATCGAACCCGGGGGGCTTCACACATTGTACCCATGTGGGAATCGAACCCGGGGGGCTTCACACATTGTACCCATGTGGGAATCGAACCCGGGGGGCTTCACACATTGTACCCATGTAGGAATCGAACCCGGGCCTTCGTCGTGACGAGCGAACGCTTAAACCACTCGGCTTCGCCACCGCCCCCCTTTAGTTGGTCTCATCCCATTTCTTAGATAGCTTAAAATCACAAAAGCCACGGTTGAGTTCTCCCACGTCCAACGTTACCAATGTGATAAAACGGATTAGTCCCGATCATACCCTATTTGTCAGACACTTGTAATACCTAAATGAATACTTACATTGTGTCTCATAGGCTTTAATAGTCACATAAATAGACAACCTTCTGTTTTGAGAACCCAGCCGTGGACTTCGTGATTTTAGAGTTTCTGGTGTTTGTTTGTTTATTGTTTAACGCCGCACTCAGCAAAGTTCCAGCTATATGAGGGCGGTCTGTAAATAATCGAGTCTGGACCAGACAATCCAGTGATTGACAACATGAGCATCGATCCACGCAATTGGGATACGATGACATGCATCAACCAAGTCAGCGAGCCTGACCACCCAATCCTGTTAGTCACTTCTTACGACAAGCATAGTCACCTTTTACGGCAAGCATGGGTTGCTGAAGACTTATTCTACCCCGGATCTTCACGGGCCTAGAGTATCGGACAAATAGGGTGAGACCCTAAGTATACCACATAGGGACTTTCATTGCTTGAATTACACCTGCTTGAAATCACACATGCATAACTGTAACTATACAAGAAATCACATAAAAAGTATATGTATTCAGTAACTCTCTGTCGGTGTGTGCAATCATAAGTAAGTATGAAAACCAAGTTTCTCATCGCGCCATTTTAGAATCCGCGCTTCTTCAAAACTCGTTGCAAGGGTTTCGTTTTCGTTTCGGAAAGGCGCTTCTGTCTTGAAGGCCCTATCAACAACACAAAAACAACCAGCAGCTATTAGATATCATAATTACAGGGCCATGACTTCCACAAGGAAGTTCTAGTTATAAATATGTAAATCAATTCAGTGAGTTTGGTTTCACACAGCTTTTAGCAATATTTCAACAATATCATCCGGGGGACCCCCAGAAATGAGCTTCACACATTGTACCAATGTGGGGAATCGAATCCGGGTATTTGACGTGACGAGCGAACGCTTTAAACACTTATACTACCCTCATCGCCCAATAATAATAATAATAATAATAATATTGTTGATGTTAATATTAAAACTAATACTAATACTTTTACTAATCCTAATACTAATAACAACACCAATAACATCAAAATCAACATCAACATCATCATCATCATCATTAGTAGTAGTAGTACTAGTAGTAGTACTAGTAGTAGTCGCCATATGGCTGAGATAATGCCGATGCGACGTTAAATTTAATAGTAGTGATAATAATAATGGTAACAATAATATAATTTATACCCACGTCTGAATAGGTATATTATTATTTTTATTTAAGTGTTTTTCTTTCTTATTCTTAAGGAAATTCAAATGAGTTTACTTAGCATTTACGTTTGTAGCAATACAGTAATCTAATATAGCTGGATGCCTTGTCTAAGTTGACCTTGGTCTCTATGGTCTATTCGGGAAGTTGTTTCCTCTATAGCCAAGAAAAGTTTAATACGGGGGAAAAAAGCCAGTTAGCACAATATCAAAGGAAAGTCTTCCTCGAACACTGCTGATAAGGGATCAATGTGATCTATACAGTCCCTGACGCATTAAATATGTTGGTATTTTCGTCCTCGTATCTACAAATATCAGTTCACTCCTACTTTAATGACAGTATATTTCTTGATGTGATAGTTCTAAACAATGCGATACGCATACTGACAACTGACGCACGAACCGCCAGCAGACTAGTTCGATAACTTCGCAGTCTCGGGAATACACAAGTTAAAAATAGATTTTCTCGTAATACGTTGAACATTCATTACCTCCCCTGAATGGCCGTCGTCACACTATAAACTACCAGCAATGGCGAGTGTACGGTCAACTAATAACCATTCCTATTCTACAGATGATTGTTTAGGAATTGGAGCGACTTGTGAAGTTTACAAAGGTATCTCTAAGGTAAATATTTACAAGTGATGTCTGTGAACAGTGTACTTAATTCATATTGTCAGTCACCATGTTTACAGCCTGTTAGTTGTTTCCGGGTTGAATTGTAACTTTTGCTTTCGGTTTGTTAAACTATTGAAGCCATTTTATCATTTATTGAACATTTATGCATTAACTAATCACGATCTACTTCGTTGTTGTGTTTTGGTGACTTGACAATTGTTTCTGTCACTGTCAACCCGGTGGGGGAAAAATCATGCGTTGTGTTGATGATACTATCCGATAGTATTAGCGATACGGTCGCGTCAGAATCTGTCCCTTCGCAAGCGATACAACGAACACGTTCAGCTTCAAATCCCACACCTCCTAGGGTTCATTTGTAATATATATTAATATTCACACATTGTATGTTCAGCTACGAACGTTTTAGTCAATAGAGATCTATCAGGTACGGGCAGGCGATGCTCCGAATGGATACAGATTGAACAATGGGATAGTTAGTACTTGACACTGATAAGTGATATTTTTTATACTTCAGTTCACGGTAACAGTGATATCAACATGCCGTGGCATGTGATATTATATATCGGAGCATAGATTGTATTTGATATGCGTATCACATCTAGACAACAACTGACAAATTACATTGAGCATTCTTTCAACGTATTCAAGGGTATACATAGGGTATATTATATGACTGGGTCGGTATAACTTCCATCGATGATCGATAGTCTTTTTAATTTTTTAGATTTGCGATAAGGTTGTATTTCATGGGGTTGTAACCAGGTGGTTTATCGAAATAAGTGAGTTGTCTCCGAAAATACTTATAAAAAATAATTATGCTTCAGGCAGTTGAAGAAAAAGAAATTGCCTGTCACAAAAAAATACATTGTTGCTCTTGTTCTTAAGTTCAGGCTCGTAGATTTAAATAAATAAAAATATCTTATTTTGCAGCTGACAAAATATCTTATCTCGATACAGAATAAAAAAGAGGGCTCCGTGAAGATTCCGGGGTAGAAAAGGTCTTCAGCAACCCATACTTGCCGTAAAAGGCGACTATGCTTGTCAACTAACGGGTGCGGGTGGTCAGGCTCGCTGACTTGATTGATACATGTCATCGATCCCAATTGCGTGGATCGAGGCTCATGATGTCAATCACTGGATTGTCTGGTCCAGACTAGATTATTTGCAGACCGCCGTCATATAGCTGGAATATTGCTGAGTGCGGCGTTAAACAACAAACAAACAAACAAACAAAAGAGGGTCTCGGCCCTGCCCACACTGAAAGACAGGTTACTGGGTGTCTCCTTAGGGAGTTCACTGCCTCGAAATCTGCCTCTGCTCACCCGGTAAATGGGTACCAGATAGGAGGACTGCTTGGGTTGTATACTCCCCAGGGAGATGAGAATGAAAATCAAGTTCACACTGATCCAGTTAACGGGGTTAAAATAAGATCAAACATCCTCAAAGCGCATTTGAGCAGTTATGATTAGAAAACGCGTCCAGCAAGCCATAATAGGATAATATCATATAATGATAACTAAGGGCGGGAAACAGGGAATGGATGTGTGAGTATTGTTTTACGCCGTTGTAGCAATATCACGGGGGGGGGGGGGGGGGGACACAGGAAATGGGCTTCACTCATTGTACCCGTGTCGGGAATCGAACCTGGGCCCCGTGCCACAAAGCGATCTTAGCGCTACGATTGTCGTAAGTCAGTGTTAAAGAATGGGAGTTACGATCGACTTAGTGCTAAGATCGCTTTGTGGAACGGGGCCCAGGGTCTTCGGCGTGACGAGCGAACACTTTGACCACTAGATAATTAACATAATTTATTTATATAAGTACGTCAGTCTCACGCGGTAGAACAAACTGACACATCTACAAAACGTTGATTACGTACAATGTTATCTGTCTCAAACTAATCGTAATTTTTATATTTGGATGAGATGCACACACCTATAGAGTCAACAGTCCAGAAAAAACTATAATACGCACGAGGAGTGGCATTATCATGTGTGTAGTTACTTCCACGTCCTCTTAATATAACGTCTCTCCTATAACTTTGTTTAGTGTCAGACTCAGTTCAAGTAATTGTGTCAGAAAATGATCAATTTGGTCATATTACAACTGTTAGATTTAGGATAACACATTCTTAGTAAAGTACTAGTGAGTGAGTATTGTTTTCGCCGCTTGTAGATTGTTAAGGAAATGGAGCGACTTGTGAAGTTTTCACAGGTATCTCTAAGGTAAATATTTACAAGTGATGTCTGTGAACAGTGTACTTAATTCATATTAGTGAGTGAGTATGGTTTTCGCCGCTTGTAGCTATAGTCCAGCAATACATGCACGGCGGGGGACATCAGAAATGGACTTCACACATTGTAACCCATGTCGGGAATCGACCCCGGATCTTCGGCGCGACCAGCGAACTCTTTAACCACAAGGCTACCTCACCGCCAAATTCTGGTACTTTTAGGATTTAGGCCCATACGAGATTCTAACCCACACTTTCACACAAGTCAGCGATCTAATCCACTCGGCCACCGAGGCATCTACGAAATGTATGTACGAGAGCTGTAAGTCCAGATCACGTACTTTGTGTACCCCTCTGACAAGTGTAACGTGGCACGGTCCCCTTCGTCATTTGGTCATATTTTTTTGTTTAAAGCAAGTGAAAACAAAACTGTCCTGTCTAATAATTATTTTTAGAAAGTGGACGAGGAACTACTGGTCCGGGCCTAATTGTTTAGAGTGTGTGTGTGTAACAATGGTCGGAAACACGCAGTCGGTCCCGCCGTCCACCAAAACAGCACGTGACCTACACACTGTATACAAGGAAAAAACATCATTTCGTATTACTTTCAGGGGCTGTGTTTATATATATTATAAAAGGTATTACGTAAATATGTAGCAAGAAAAAAATAATGTGATTAGAATATTATGATAATGTGATGATTAATACAATTTCGTCACTGTATGTATGGAGAGGTCACATTCCCATGGTTTTACCGGATGCAAAACATTGCTCCCACGCGAGTACTTATTAAGAATGGGCTCAGATGCACTGTGAGCCCCGTGGGACGATAAAATGTGTTTGTTTGTTTGTTTGTTTGTTGTTAAACGCCGCACCGCACTCAGCAATGTTCCAGCAATGTGACGGCGGCCTGTATCAGACAAATCAGTGATTGACATCATGAGCATCGATCCACGCCACTTGGATACGATGACATGCATCAACCAAGTCAGCGAGCCTTACCACCGAATCACGTTAGTCGCCCCTTACGACAAGCATAGTCGCCTTGTACGGCAAGCATGGGTTGTTGAAGACCCATTCTACCCCGGATCTTCACGGGTATCGGTCCCGCTGGATAAGGGTGTAAAATTTGTTTTTTTGCGCTGATGTCACTGATTTTTTGTTTTTGTTGCATGTTAATGATTAAATAAGCATTTTGTGAAGATATTGTTGTTGACTTAACTATTTATTTGAATTGGCTTCAATGTGTTTCGTTTCTTGGGGCGCACACTTAAACCAATTATGTTCCCGTGTGACATCATGAATAATTGTGGGTATATATTCCATTCATGAAATGTTTTGTGTATATCAAATGTATGATTTGTTTCAGTCGGGCGACATCCGGGCATTGAAGGTGTTCGGGCCGAGGACAGATGGCGACATTGGGCGGGAGATACAAGCTTTGAAGCAGCTGGATCACAAAAACATCATCAAATACTACGGCTATGAGGAGGAGGTGGGAACACAATGTATTTTTTTTATTGGGGAGAAAGTTTTTTGTATTCAGAGGAAAATTGTTCCAGAAAGTACTCTATTTTCCTTGAGTGTAGTGCGCACCCAAGTATAATGCGCACTCCCCTCTAGCGGATTAAGTTTGTTTGGGGTTTTTGTTTGTTGTTTTTTGGTTTGTTTTTTTGTTTTTGGGGGGTTTCTATTTTGTTTGGATGGGGGGAGGGGCGGGGGGATTCAAATAATATACGCAGAAAAAAATGACAACGTACCCCTTCAGCGAATTCAGGTAAACGAACCTGTGATAAGAAACTTGGTCAGTACAAATTTGGAAATTTGAGTTAAAAAATAATAATCACTAGACATGTTGATTTTATTTCGTTTAAATTGTATTTTCTGTTCTGCTAGGCATTGTTTTACACGCAGAGATTAAGATTATCTTTTGTGTTTTCTCGTAACCTAAGCCTGAAACAGCAATCAGCTGTACACCCTTTTATCTTGGAATCTACCAGTGATTCGGTTAAACATGCACAATGATATAACCTTGCAATGATCGTAAAATTTGTTATCTGAAACTATTTTATTATCAGGAATAATATATTCCAATATCGTGTTATTTTAGTTGCAGCTTTTACTATATATATTTAAAACAATAACCATAAGCCTAGCACTTCGGTGCAGCTAATCGCTATTGGCGGATGTTTGTTTTTTCACATGGAACAATTTGACCAGTCACCGTAAGGGCTCCCGTGATCGCGAGAATTATATGTTCACATAGAATCGTCAAACTACAACAAATATGACTTTTAACGAGTCAAAGTATGGCATTTATGATATATGTTTCCATTGAGAATGTAACATCTAGGTTTTTTTCAACAAAAATGTTAGCTGGACATACTGAATGCCCTGAAAAGCATGTGTTGTGGAAAAATAAAACAATTGTTTGGCTCTCCCTATCACATATGTCTTGAAGCTGTGACCCTAAATATTGTGGTAACTGGGTTACCTCCTTCGGTAATCTCCCATTGTCAGGCGGGGTTAGGGTTCATTTAGCTTCCTATGAGACCACCTCAGTGGTCTAGTGGATGAAGCGTATGTCCGGAAACGGAAGGTTGTTGGTTCCGCGTCAAACCCAAAGACGTTAAAAACAGTTCTTGTTGTTGCCCTGCCTGGCGCACTGCATTAAGGAGATAAAACAAGGAATGGTCGACTCGGAGTCAGTGTACTGTGTCTGAGTTGGGTATCAGTGTTAATTTGCATGGTATCTCCGTAGGCTAGCACTGACCCGACTTATACAAGCACGTCGCCTCATACGTGCAATAATCCTGAACACGACGTTAAACCCCCGTCTAACTTCATCTCATGTCTGGTCCAGACTCGATTATATACAGACCACCGTCCTATAGCTGGAATATTGCTGAGTGCAGCGTTAAACAACAAACAAAACAAAACCAATCATGTCATGTCACCGTTGGACCTCACCATTGGACCTCACCTCACCTCACCTCACCTCACCTCAGACTCAGTGGGTAAAATGTCATCAGAAAATTATTCCACAATTGTGAAATGTTTTGACAGCAGATGTAAACCTGGCAAATTAAGAAGTCACATCATGCATGCTCACTTAAAAGCTTAAAACTCAAAATGCATCGACAGTAGAAGATTAATATGGGGTTCTATGGCCGTCACAGATTTGACACCGAAATTTGTCACTCTTTGAATGTTGACTGTCACTTCCAACAGACCGCCAACACAGCCATTCCCACATGATAAACAAATACCGTCACCTCACTCTATGCAGTCTACACATGTTTTTTTCGTGTTTGTGTCGGATTCAGATTTGTGTCGATAATATTTATCAGACGTTTGGGTCTATGTACATGCATCAGTTTTCAAATGTTTACTCTAAAGCCTGTTCCGGGTTAAACAATGTTGCTTCAGGAACGGCCTTGGCCTTGCTAGTGCCCACGCATACATTACATTTAAATACCCACTGATCTTTGTACTTGACATGCGGAGAAACACCTTCCTGGTGATAGCAGAAGTAGGCCGCCTGGATGATCTAACAACACTGATCAAATGTGCACAGACACACGTAGAATTCAAAAAACAAATACACAACAAATAGCATGTTTCTTTCATTCGAGTGGCCAAGTCGACTAAGGTGCAGTAATTGGTTGTGCCGAGTTGCGCCAGGTCTTAAATATCAGGGATGGAATCACCGGAAGGGTATGGTGCTGACAAACTTAGAAACATAATCGGGGCGACCTGGGATTCGAACTCATTCGAAGGTTTCTGGCGTCCCCAAGGGACGCAACTCTGCACAGCGAATTGAGGCGCCGTAGACGACTGGGCCACCCGTACCCCCTTCATCAAAGAAATAAACGTTAACGACCTGCGTCGAGCTGATACCCCATCATAAACTAAAATAGTTTTCAAAAGCAGCCTTAGACCTTGAATAACCACTCGTGACCACGACAGTTATACGGGGCCTATGAAACCAATGATTGTGGGTTTGTCAGCACCATACCCGTGTTCATGGGTTTCAACGAGGTGGTAAACATCTGAGACCTGCATCACTTGGGGCTTTCCTCCCACATTAAGCTGACACGCCTTGATATAACTGGAATACCGTTAAAAGCGGCGTTAAACCAAACTCACTCACTCACAACAGTCATACGCCACGGCGAGATTACCTCAGCATCCAAATTGCATCCTCCTCAGCCCATGTGCACAATATATGAAAGATATGAGGATCGTAAAGCCGGAAGTTTTTCTTAAATCTCTGGAGCTGCGTCAAGATAATGCAAACTAAAGTCAATCACATAATAAAAATTCCACATAATTTACCTACTTGTAGAAGCCCCTAGATTTAATTGATTGACACTCACGGTATTCTTTTCCTTGTTGGGTACCTGCTGTCGATATAACTGTACATTATGAACAGTGTCTTACAACTGGGGCAATATTGTAAGGGTGGGCTGACATGTAAACTACGTCTTTCGTTGATAAATATGTTTGATTTTATCCATATATTTTGCCTGAAACTTTAAGATCAGAATGCATTATTCATCGTATCCAAGTTATGATGTCAACTTATTTACAGACCGCCGTTATATAGCTGGAATATTGCTGGATTCGGCATTAAACAAAACAAAATAACAATTTACTCGGTGTGAAAGAACTCTGATGTTAGAAACAGATAACACTGGCGGATATTAATTTTCAACTGAAACCTGGAAAAGCGGAAGTTTCATTTTGCACGTTCAAATTAGCATTATAACAACATGTAGATTCCAAATATTAGCAGGAATATTCCCGTGTTCAGCGTTAAACGACAAACAAACATGTTTTTTGCATATCACTTACATAAATAAATGTTTAAAACGCGGGATGTTTAAGATGAAATTGTTGTAGCTCGGGTCCAGACGCTTGGTGGTGGTCACGGAGTTCTGTGATGGAGGGAGTCTGCTGGACCATCTCAACAGACCCGAGAACGCGTATGGACTGGATGAGGAGGAATACCTGCTGTTGCTCCGTCATCTCGGTGTGTACAACCCTATATCTACATCCTCGCCTGTAATCTCTCACGACTCAAGGGGCGGTCGGGTAGCCTAGTGGTTAAAGCGTTCGCTCGTCACGCCGAAAACCCGGGTTCGATTCCTGACATGGGTACAATGTGTGAAGCCCATTTCTGGTGTCCCCCACCGTGATATTGCTGAAATATTGCTAAAAGCGGCGTAGAAACCATACTCGCTCACTCACTCACTCACTCAAGACTTGTACTCTAGTCCGTCATCTTCGCTTCATTATGAATCATATTGTCAGTGATTGCATTTCTTTGTGATCTGGTCTATGGTATGGTGTTTCTATTCCACACAGGTTCGTGTTATTTGCGAAAAGGTTGTACTACTCTCTGAACGCTTTGGAAAACTTTAACGCTCCAGGCTGAGAAATGTGAGTGAGTGAGTTGGGTTTAACGCCGCTTTTAACAGTATTCCAGTTATATCACGGCGTGTCACCTTAATGGGGGAGGAAAGCCCCAAGTGAGGCAGGTCCCAGACGTATACCACTTCGGTGAAACCCACGAGCACGGGTATGGTGCTGACAAACCTAGAAACATAATCGGGACGAACCGGGATTCGAACCCACAATCATAGGTTTCTGGCGTGCCCAAGGGACGCAACTCTGCACAGCTAATCGCCTTAGACGACTGTGCCACCCGTGCCCCCCTGAGCAATGTGACCCACCAACCTAGAAGATCATTATTTTTATAATATGGCGACACATGGTACATACTAAACATTCAATGCCATTTAGAAAGTGGTCAAATGTGACAAATCTTATATTTGGGATAACACTTTCTTAGTAAAGTATATATTCTCATATTCTATTTATTTGGTTAAAGTAGACTGCTAGTTGTCGGACTTTCATTTTTGTGGAAGTCTTGGTGGCTGAGTTTGTTAGATCGCTGACTTTGTGTGCTGGCGATTAGGTGCCGCACTCTGGCAGTGTGGGTTCGAATCCCGGATGGGACGGAAAAAAGTACGAGAATCTGTGCTTTACTAAGAAAGTATTATCCCAAATATAACATGTGTTACATGGTACATAGTGTTAATTGTAAATGATTAGACACTTGTGATCTGTGGAACTTTTGGTATTAAGCTACTGAGAACTGATATTTAGTATGACTGTATGACTCTGAATTATCTAAATTGAAATATGTTTCAAGATGTAAAAATAACATTACAGTACACCCCCTGAGATGGAGACTTAATTCTGTAAACAGCTTTGAAGACATTGTAAGACATTCTGATATTATGTGAACAAACGCATTCAGTATACATGTATATTCCCGTACAGTGGATGGCATGAAGCACTACCGCGAGAAGGGATTCATTCACAGAGACATCAAGCCGGCCAATATCCTCCGATGTATATCCGAGGACGGAAGGTAATACACAGTTGAGGATCTCTCGGTGAGATAAATATTGGACCGTTCGGACCTTTCTGAGTCCGGACGTCTGACTCTGGACACCGAGACATATGCCCTTTAACGGAGGACATATAGCAGGGTGCTCTTGGTCAGACACACGATATATATCATGGCAGTTGACAAAAATGAAATAATATTTGTTAACGATTGCTTCTGGAAACGTCAGAGAACATCTAAATTTAACTGCTCATTCAAACAACTGCCTCCGTGGTCTAGTGGATAGAGTGTCTGCCCGGAGATGTAGGGTTCGATCCCCTGGTCCAGCTTGTTTTATCCCCTAATACCAAAATATGTTTGATGATGTACGTGTTGCAGGCGGGGTAACAAGTTCCATCGTGTAACATATTTTGGATGACGCGATAAAACAAGGACCGGCTGCTCGGAGTCAGTATAATGTGTCTGGAGTTGGTCATCCATAATAAACTGCCGACTCGTAGCTCAGTAGGGTTGAACAAGAAAACCAGCATCAGCCCGGACTGGTACAAGCAGACAGACACACGTGCATGCGTGAAATTATCTTGAAAGCGACGTTGAACCCCATTTCACCTCACCTCATTAAAGTGTTGGTAACCACATTAGATAATTTAGTGACGTCATGATCTTGATTCATTTTGAAATATCAGTACGTCACTGTCAGGTGTGTAATTCTATTTGTTTCAACACCCATTAGGAATATGGGTTGAATGTAATATGAATAAATTGTTATATAATTTCCCTTACGGACCCACTAGTATGGACATATAGTAGGACAAATTATAACATATGCAGGGCGTACAGAGAAACCCCTTTAATCCGGAAACGTCACTTAACGAAAGAGTACTGTTTTGAAGATCCATTCAAAGGGACATTACTCCATACCCATGTTGTGTTAATCCGGGAATTCGTTAATCCAGACGTTGTGAATGATGCCGTATGGATGAACGAGGTGTCAATGTTTCGTAGTTTTTTTATTTTAAAATAAGTCACATTGTCAGTGTGTTTTTCAGCTCTCTGTACAAACTATCAGATTTTGGTACGGCAAAGCCATTGATGCCGGACGAATGTTTCCAGTCTCTTGTGGGAACGGAAGAATACTTGGTACGTCTTGAACCCAATTTGGAATCGGTAATTCTTTACTATGTCGACAACGTCATACACCCGGTCGTCAAACTCAATTCCATGATGATGTTGTACAAAGCGATCTTAGCGCTTAGGTGATTGTAACTCCCATACCGTAACATACGGTCGTAGAGCTAAGGTTATTTTGCGCAACGGCACCAGGCTGGTCCCCGCGTCATATGCAAGGGGTCCGTTCTACAAAGCGATTGTAGCGCTAGGTCATCGTAACTCCCATACTTTAACATGGACTTACGACGTAGCGCTACGACCACTTTGTGGAACGGGTCCCTGGTCCTTGTTTTGTTCGTCTCTTCCCACAAACATTGGCCATCCTCACGGAACCCATCAAACTAAGCTTTTATTTGTAGAATGTAGTCAAATAGAGGTAGTTTTTGTTTGAAACAGAACGTAAACAGGACGCAGAGAGTCGAGTATCTACTTGTCGGAATAAAGTCGATAGATCATGGATCACTACGATCTTGTATTCTCCCGCCTCCGTGGTCTCACAGATCGAGCGCCTCACACATACGTAAACACGCACCCATCGTTATGTAAGTACAATAATCTTGAACGCGAGGTAAAGCCCCATTTGGGGCGGTCGGGTAGCCTAGTGGTTAAAGCATTCGCTCGTCACGCCGAAGACCCTGGTTCGATTCCCGACATGGGTACAATGTGTGAAGCCCATTTCTGGTATTCCCCGACGTGATAGTGCAGGAATATTGCTGAAAGCGGCGTAAAACCATACTCACTCACTAAAGCCCCATTTCACCCCACCTTATGTTCCAGCACCCAGATATTTACAAAGCTGCTTTCCTGGAGAGAGGTCGGGACCGCCAGTTCGACCACTCTGTCGACCTGTGGAGCCTTGGGGCCACACTGTATCACTCCGCCACTGGGCGAGTGCCCTTCCGACCGCACCACGGCAGGGCCGACAAACTGACTATGTGAGTAAAACAATAGATGAAAAAGTTGTTTCTGTTTATTTCAGATCGGTATCAGAAGTAAATATCCTTTTAATGTATTATTGATTTTTTCGAATTAAACAACATATCTAACACAACATATACGCTGAACGCTAGGTTCAATTCAGTTTTTCTTGACAGTTGTTACATTTTTACGTCAGTATCTTATTTATCTAACTTTATACATTTCATGGCCTAAATAATGAATACCAACTGTCTGTCGGCGAAATGCGTCATTGTTAAAACAAGACATTGCCTGAGTTCGATTCCTGGCATAGACAAACAATGTTAGTGTTCTCTGTCTGAATAATACCAAAAGACGTTAAAAGATGGTACTTGTTGTTACCCTGTCTGGCGCTCGGCATTAAGGGGCTAAAACGAGGACTGGTCGGCTCGGAGTCGGTATACTGTGTCTGAGTGGGGTATTCATGTTAAACTGCGGCATGGTATCTCAGTGTTCTAGCACTATGAATCAGCATTAGACCGGACTAGTACAAGCAGACACACACACATGTGCATGCACGTCGCTATATAAGTGCAATAATCTTGGACGCGACGTTAAACCCAATTTCAACTCAACTCTGTCTGAATATGTGTGATCTGGTGATCCTGGCCATACTTCGGTAGCATTACAGTTCCCCTGGGTTGATTGATGAGTTCTGAGCCTCCCGTACCCTGGGATGCCGAGGGTGTCGTCATGATGGACTATCTTCCAAAGGGCCAGGCAAGAAGCGGAGCATACAATGTTGCACGTTTGAAGCAATTACAACCCACTTCGACTTTAACGATGGATATCCAAAAGGATTTCTACGAAACTTGAATCCCTACGTGGAAGGGATTAAGTTGAAAAAAGAAATATTATTTAAATGTCTCTATACCTTTAACCTTGGACTTATCTTTCAGGTTTGAAATGATTGCTAAGAAGCCTGCTGGGGTGATTTCTGGGGTTCAGACCAAACACCGCGGTGAGATCAGATGGTGTGATGAACTTCCCACTACATGCCCCATGTCACAGTAAGTCGTGCAGATTGTACCCGAGTTCATCGTCCATTTTCACGGATTTGTATACACTCAGTTCCCCCATCACCCAGGGGCGGGCGGGTAGCCTACTGGTTAAAGCGTTCGCTCGTCAAGCCGCAGACCCGGTTCGATTCCCGACATGGGTACAATGTGTGAAGCCCATAGATAGATATATGGTCACTCACTTACTTACTCACCAATTAAATACATTGAGGAAGGGAAACAGTAAATAGCACCTGGTCTCAGATAGACACTGAAACGGGGAGTGTGTGTGTGTGGTGTGTGTGTGTGTGTGTGTGGGGGGGGGGGGGGGGGGGGTTGTCGTGGGTGGCCCAGTCGTCTAAGGCGCCGCGATTCGCTGTGCAGAGTTGCGTCCCTTGAGTACTTCAGAAACCTATGATCGTGGGTTCGAATCCCGGTTCCCCTCGATTATGTTTGTTGTTTGTGCTCGTGGGTTTCACCGAAGTGATAAACGTCTAAGACCTGCATCACTTCGGGCTTTCCTCCCACATTAAGCTGACACGCCGCGATATAACTGGAATACTGTTAAAAGCGTCGTTAAACCCAACTCACTCACTCCTAATTATGTGTAAGACATATTAACTAACCGTCCATGTGGAATATTCCCGGCTTTTCCCACAGGTCCTGCAAGAAACGCATGGCATCTATGATCGTGTGTCTCATGGAGGCCGACACAAAGAAGATGTGGACGTTTGAGGACTTTTTCCAGGACGCAGAGGGCATTCTGAAGAAGGAAGCCATCGTAGTTCTCAGCCCCACCTCCTTCGTCAGCCCCTTCCGTAGGCTCTACATGAACGCCTCGCAGAGGTAAGGCAACACTTGCAAATTTGTATATTGACGTTGTCCCTTTGTCCTTCTCGAAGATTGGTAGTGTATATTAACGTTGTTGACCCTCAGTGTCCGTCTCTGAGGTATTGGTTGTGTATTTTAACGTCGTCGACCCTAGTGTCTATCTCTGACGTATTGGTTGTGTATGTTAACGTCGTCGACCCCAATGTCTATTACTGGACGTATTGGTCGTGTATGTTAACGTTGGCGACCCCCGTGTCTATCTCTGGAAGTATTGGTTGTGTATGTTAACGTTGGCGACCCCCGTGTCTATCTCTGGACGTATTGGTTGTGTATGTTAACGTTGTCGACCCCAGTGTCTATTACTGGACGTACTGGTTGTGTGTATCAACGTTTTCGGTCCACAATGTCCGTCACTGACGTATTTGTTATGTATAGTAACGTTGTTGATCCCCAGTGTCCATCTCTGACGTATTGGTTGTATATATCAACGTTGTCGGTCCACAGTGTCCATCTCTGACGTATTGGTTGTGTATATCAACGTTGTCGGTCCACAGTGTCCATCTCTGACGTATTGGTTATGTATGTTAACGTTGTCGACCCCAGTGTCTATCTCTGGACGTATTGGTTATGTATGTTAACGTTGTCGACCCCAGTGTCTATCTCTGGACGTATTGGTTGTGCATATCAACGTTGTCGACCCCAGTGTCTATCTCATGACGTATTGGTTGTGTATATTACGTTGGCGACCCCAGTGTCTATCTCTGGACGTATTGGTTGTGTATATCAACGTTGTCGACCCCAATGTTTATCTCTGGACGTATTGGTTGTGTATGTTAACGTTGGCGACCCCAGTGTCTATCTCTGGACGTATTGGTTGTGTATATCAACGTTGTCGACCCCAATGTCTATCTCTGGACGTATTGGTTGTGCATATCAACGTTGTCGACCCCAGTGTCTATCTCATGACGTATTGGTTGTGTATATTAACGTCGTCGACCCCAGTGTCTATCTCTGGACGTATTGGTTGTGTATGTTAACGTTGTCGACCCCAGTGTCTATCTCTGGACGTATTGGTTGTGTATATTAACGTTGTCGACCCCAGTGTCTATCTCTGGACGTATTGGTTGTGTATGTTAACGTCGTCTACCCCAGTGTCTATCTCTGGACGTATTGGTTGTGTATGTTAACGTTGTCGACCCCAGTGTCTATCTCTGGACGTATTGGTTGTGTATGTTAACGTTGTCGACCCCAGTGTCTATCTCTGGACGTATTGGTTGTGTATGTTAACGTTGTCGACCCCAGTGTCTATCTCTGGACGTATTGGTTGTGTATGTTAACGTTGTCGACCCCAGTGTCTATCTCTGGACGTATTGGTTGTGTATGTTAACGTTGTCGACCCCAGTGTCTATCTCTGGACGTATTGGTTGTGTATGTTAACGTTGTCGACCCCAGTGTCTATCTCTGGACGTATTGGTTGTGTATGTTAACGTTGTCGACCCCAGTGTCTATCTCTGGACGTATTGGTTGTGTATGTTAACGTTGTCGACCCCAGTGTCTATCTCTGGACGTATTGGTTGTGTATGTTAACGTTGTCGACCCCAGTGTCTATCTCTGGACGTATTGGTTGTGTATGTTAACGTTGTCGACCCCAGTGTCTATCTCTGGACGTATTGGTTGTGTATGTTAACGTTGTCGACCCCAGTGTCTATCTCTGGACGTATTGGTTGTGTATGTTAACGTTGTCGACCCCAGTGTCTATCTCTGGACGTATTGGTTGTGTATATTAACGTTGTCGACCCCAGTGTCTATCTCTGGACGTATTGGTTGTGTATATTAACGTTGTCGACACCCGTGTCTATCTCTGGACGTATTGGTTGTGTATATTAACGTTGTCGACCCCAGTGTCTATCTCATGACGTATTGGTTGTGTATATTAACGTTGTCGACCCCAGTGTCTATCTCTGGACGTATTGGTTGTGTATATTAACGTTGTCGACCCCAGTGTCTCACTGAAGTATTGACGTTGTCCAATCGGCAGTGCCCGTCACTGAAGTGTCTGTGGTGTATATTAACTTTGTCCAATCCGCAGTGCCCGTTACTGAAGTGTCTGTGGTGTATATTAACTTTGTCCAATCCGCAGTGCCCGTCACTGAAGTGTCTGTGGTGTATATTAACATTGTCCAATCGGCAGTGTCCGTCACTGAAGTGTCGGTGGTGTATATTAACGTTGTCCAATCCGCAGTGTCCGCGACACCCAGAAGGAGCTGGAGCGTCAGACAGGGGTGTTGGTGACGGAGCAGCTGCTGATGCTGGAGGATGTGCTGTTGACGGAAATGGTGAAGGAGACGGACAGCATCCAGGAGCTCCGCAGGACCAGCCAGGAGGAACCTGTCATACTCTTACCAGGCAGGACGCGGCATGACGACACGCGGGACGTGGACCCCGTGCTGGCAGAGATTGAGGGTAGGAGAATGACACATACTTTGACCAGTGACCGAAACATACCCTCAACAAAACTCCTAACCACACCTTTTTGTCCACATTTTTTACTTCATAAATTACATTCTTGAGTTTAATTTATTGGTGAAACATTAGTTGCTTGTTTTTTTGTTTATTTGTTTGTTTGTTTGTTTGTTTGTTGTTTAACGCCGCAATCAGCAATATTCCAGCTACATTGTTCATGAAGGCGGTCTGTAAATAATCGACTCTGGACCAGACAATCCAGTGATGGATATCATGGGCATCGATCCACTCAATTGGGATACGATGACCTGTATCAACCAAGTCAGCGAGCCTGACCACCCGATCCCGCTAGTTGCGATAAGCATAGTCGCCTTTTACGGCAAGCATGTGTTGCTGAAGACCTATTCTACCCCGGATCTTCACGAGTATGAAACCTAAGTACTTGCTTTGACTGCGTTTTTAAGTTGACATTGATTACAATATTCATCACTGATTGAATGGTTGAAATTTGGAGGAGAATATTTCAAACTTCATCAGTAACCATGGTGATGTAACATTTGACAATGCCATTCATATACGGTCACATGATTACAGACGACACGACCAGGTTTTCGTCATCAGCTGGTCAACCGGATGTAGATTTCAAGCATGCCAAGCGTCTCATGGAACACCTGGCGCTCATACACAGACACAGTCACGTGACGTCACTAGCCCAGAGACACTTCATTGGGGTGAGACGGAGACTGAGGTAAGTTGGTGTTAGTGTATCACGTTGTAATAGTTCCAAGTATCCTTGCACTTACCCGTCCTCAGCTATGCATCAAAACCCACATTTAATTCAACACGGATACATTTTTCTACCAAGCATCCAACAAACTTTGTTTTTACTGAGCACCATCAAACACTCTTTTTATTTTCACTATTAGCACAAAACTGTAGACGTTTAGGAATTTTCCACAATACAAACTATTCATATTTTTCACCCTTGCCAACAAACTATTAATTTTGGGAATGTTTCTGAACAAAGTATTCATTTAAAAAATGTTTCTATACTGTCCTTTCTAGCCACACCTAATGCTCTTATAGTTTTCTATGTCGAATATAGAGATGTATGTATATTATCTAAATATTAACATTACAATTACTATAAGACAAATAGTACAGTAAACTACGGTTATAACGAACTCAAAGGGACCACTAATTTCAGTTCGTAATAACCGTAGTTTGTTATATGCGTATACAGTATATATTCATTAAATGGCCGGGACTAAAAAATAAGTTCGTTATATCGGTCAGTTCGTTATAAGCGTGTTCGTTATAATCATAGTTTACTGTATTGTACACAATCAACGGGTGGATATATGTTTAGTTTAGGTGGATATATGTTTAGTTTAGGTGGATATATGTTTAGTTTCGGGATCGGGTGGTCAGGCTTGCTGACTTGGTAGACACATGCCATCGTATCCCAATTGCGTTGATCAATGCTCGAAATGTCAATCACTGGATTGTCAGGTCCAGACTCGATTATACAGAGACCGTTGTCATATAGCTGAGTGTGGCGTTAAACAACAAACAAACAAACAAACAAACAAATCAGTACAGGTATCTTGGTGTTTCAGAAGGAAGCAGAATGACCGGGAAGACAGTGTCGGTAACAAACACAGCTATGTCTCCGATCTGTTCGAGCACGTCAATTATCTAGCCATGACCTTGGTCGGTCGTCAGGGGTCATCTGTCGCCAGTGGGAGCATCATGCAAACAGTTGATAAGGTAAACGGTGACCTTGACCGTTGTACGACAATCACTTAAGCTTCTTTATTCGGAATGACACGAGTGTTTAAAAGAGTCCTTCCCGAGAATGGCACGGGTGTTAAAAAGAGACATTTCCCGGAATGACACGAGTGTTTAAAAGCAAGCATTTCCCGGAATGACACGAGTGTTTAAAAGAGACATTTCCCGGAATGACACGAGTGTTTAAAAGCAGGCATTTCCCGGAATGACACGAGTGTTTAAAAGAGACATTTCCGGGAATGACACGTGTGTTTAAAAGAGACATTTCCCGGAATGACACGAGTGTTAAAAAGAGACATTTCCCGGAATGACACGAGTGTTTAAGAAAAGGCATTAAATGGAAAGACACGAGTGTAAAACACGAATGTTAATGATTGATGCATTTTCTTAATATTATATAGATACAAGTATTGAAATCTGTTTCAGATACGGGCAGACTTGGAGGCATGTGGAGGCTCGCTGGCTGCACACAGCTACGCAAAAAGTGATGACGTCAGTCTGGAGACGCATGCGTGGTGCTTCGAAAACTGTTCATGGTGAGGCAGCATTAGACGGGTGTTTATTGGTTGGAGGCACACACGTGGTGAGTCCGGTTAGAATTGGTCCACAGCAAACTGTGCCACGAGGCGACTTAATGGACCGGGTGGTCAGGCTCCTGTGACTTGGTTGGTTGACTGTTATTGTTGCTGAAAATATCAATCGCTGGATTGTCTGGTCCAGACGCGATTATTTATAGACCGCTGTCATATAGCTGGACTATTGCTAACCTGACCATTGACGATCTGATCCTTTGAGTCTACCCTTACGACCAGCATAGGTTTCTAGATGACAATTTCTAGCCCGGAATCACTAGGGGTTACCAATTTAGTGGCCTCCTAGACTACCAATGCTTGGGTCTTATGTATGCATTATGACTAATCTGATTTTGCATTTCTTGTCTTTAGCGAAAGGAAGTATCTGCGTTGGTTCGACAGAGCGAAAGACATCGTGCCACACTTTTATGAAAGACGGAAGAAAAGGACGTTTGGCAGACTGGATGAGAGGGTGCACCAGATTGAGAAGTGAGTTGAATTATCAACTAAAGACCCATTTCAAATACGCTGTCATACTTACAGATATTCAAGGGCACGGTGTGATTAAACTTGAATTCAATGACATTCTATTCCTTACAGGGCCCAACTTCAACAAATTCACAACATGGCAAGGGAACATTGGACCTCGCATTGTGTCCCCAAGAACAAGTTTTTACAGGACAGTTTCCACCAATGGGCGAAGTATGTAAAGTCCATATATGTAGTGGTATATCAAGGCTCGCTGCATACTCACATATACAACCAGGTCACTTAGATTCAGTTCATATGTGCCTGGGCGATGGGGTTAGCCCAGCGACTAAAGTCTTATCAAGATTACCGAAGACCTAGGTTCGATTCTCAAATGGTGAAAATTTGTGTTATTGGTGCTCCCTGAACTGATATTGCTGGAATATGAAAACCCTACCAACTCGTATATATATCAGATACATTGATAGTGTCAACTGCTCATTGAATGCTTGCTGTAAAAGTAAAACACCAGCGTTAGAAATTGGCACTAGTCCTGTAGTCCTTGCCAAACTGCCCAATAGTTAAGGTATCATAAGGACTTGTAGAAATTTGTCCTTTTTAAAGGTTTTGCTATGTTATCATTATAAGGATAAGTGGTTCAAACCTGTTAGTTTCTACCGCTGAAAACACAATCAGTTACTTCCAATACGCAATGACCAAACTGAGATTATTTTAAACACGTATTTCAGAAACATCATTGTATATTCCTTTCTGATCTCCCGATGCTGTGCTCCACACAACGTTCTTGTTTTGTAGGAATTATTACGAAACTGAAGACCGACTCCAGACTGTGGACAACAAGCTTGAGGACATCCAGAAGGCGTTGGCTGCATTGTCCAGACAGATTGCTGACTCACAGGTAGAGATATCTACCGGCCTCTATCCCAGCTGACAGGACCTTGTGTCTCGTTAGTCTGTATCTGATAGTCGTGCCCACAAAGTATTGCTATCCCAACTGACATCTTATTGCGAATCCACTCTTGATGTGGATGTTATCAGAAGTTTTGACAGAATGATTGTCAGAATCAAAACAAGAGATTTTTTCTGACATATTTTAATTCTGCCAAGCATTTCTAGCGAACAAGTACATTTTGGTGTAAAAAAAATCAAAATCAAATCGTGCCTCACTGTCAGCTGATTTATTGTGCTACTTTGTTTTTCAGAAATCACAAATGTCCTTATCGAGTTTCTCTGATTCTGTCCGGCAGAAGTCTCTGTCTATAGACAAGGGGTGAGCTATCACTTATTTCACTACGGTATGTGCCATAGTTCCTTGCTGGTCGAAGGACCATTCTCTTCACCTGCAGTGAGGTGCTGTTAATGGTGGGGCAGCACCCTCACTCACCTGAGACATCAGCGTGGATTTAGCGGTTACAACCCAGAAGGTGAAGTGGAGCCACACTTGCTTATTTTGAGGACAGTGGTTTTTAAAACGGGTTATGTGGGTTAGCCAGGAAAAAGGGACAACTTTGTATTGTCATGAAGAATTGCATTTAGATATGCATGGTAACACAGGGCCATGGATAGCCATACTATACTATCCGTGGCCCTGTGCATGGTAAAATCCTCTTACTATTTTCCTACCAAAGGCATATGAAGCGCCGCATTTCGCTGTGCAGAGTTCGCCCCGGTAATGTTTCTAGATTTCTCAGCACCATGTCCGTGCTCGTGGGTTTCACCAAATTGTTAAATGTCTGAGACCTGCACTTCTCACTCTAGTACCAAACCAGCATTCACATCTTAACACGATTGACTACACCGTACACAAGATCAGTACTTCCGACACCATTGATTATTTTTTAATTATTTATTTTGGGGGGTTGGGGGATTATCATAATTTGGTGTATTTCGATGCTGCTCATTGATATGAACTAAACGGTTCCTTCCCTGCCTTCATCATTTCAGGGTGAAAGAGGAGTTGTCAAAAACCAAGGAGATGAAAGCGATTTTGCTGGATTTCAAAAACAAGTAAGTGATCCCCAGCCGCGTCATACCAAAAGATGGTACTTGTTGTTACCCTGTCTGGCGCTCGGCAAGGATGGTCGGCTCGGAGTCTGTATACTGTGTCTGAGTGGGGAATTTTTGTTAAACTGCGGCATGGTATCTCAGTGGGCTAGCACTATAAATCGGCATCAATCTGGGCTAGTACGAGCAGACACATACGCACACGTACATGCACGTCGCTATATAAATATGCAATTATCTTGGACGCGAGTTTACCCCATTTCACCTAACGTCACCATCCCCCATTCACTCACTCACTCTCTCACTCAATGTTCTGTTCGCAGGTACTACGAAGTACTGGATGACCTTGAAACACCAGTTGAAATTGACCTTCATGGTATACACTAGGAACCACGGAGGCCTATGGGTGGTGACCAGTAGAAGTACTGAACCACACATTCCAGCAGAACTCGTTTACTGTGATAGTCATTGGTTGAGATTCAACAAGACAAAACTTTTTCTCATTTATATTTTATCCTTGTTTTCACAAGTCCCGAAACTGCGGATAATTTACTTTCCGCCTCAGGAATCAGTTATCAGTATTTTTGGAAAATATCAAAATATCAAAATATTATTTAGGGACTGATCATGAACTATACGGGGTAGCGGGGGTGGGGGATGGGGGTGGGAGTTGTTTGGACTGTATCGTGTTTTGCCCACCACCACCCATCATTTTGTCTTCACACACACACACACACACACACACACACACACACACACACACACACACACACACACACACACTCCCTGTTATGTATGACCAGTCCCTAAGACGATAATTAGACACTTTATTTACATTTAATTGGAACTTTATTTCATGTTATGGTTGTTACACACACACACACACACACACACACACACACACACACACACACACACACACACAGCACCCTGTTATGTATGACGAGTCCCTAAGACGATAATTAGACACTTTATTGACATTTAATTGGAACTTTATTTCATGTTATGGTTGTTATAGTGTGTTCATCATATTGTATTGGTGTTCTAAACAGATAGAGTATTATATCATGGCTGAATGTATAGATTACCAGCGGAGAGTCCAGAGCGGCAGCCTCACATCGATTCCCGACATTCTTACAATGAGCACGTTATCTCAAGGTATCAAGGTCTGCAAATGTTAGATCGGAGACCTTGCATACGTGTGTACTCAAAATTTATATCACATGATATTTTCCCGTTTAATCTTGACTTAAGTTTAGACTTTTATAAGTTGTTTATGTAACGAGTAACGAATACCATTGCACTAAGATGTCATACAGTCAGTATCGACTGACAGCGTACTACGGGGGAAGTATTGCTAAGGGTGTTTGTTTGTATGATCATATTGAGGTAGACCAACGCACCATGCAACTACGACTCTGACAAGTATCTCCTTGGTACCCAGGGCTCTGGCATCACTTACAGTTACACATCTACCCCTGCGTTCTCTTCCAAAACCTCGTGGGCGGTCGGGTAGCCTAGTGGTTAAAGCGTTCGCTCGTCACGCCGAAGACCCGGGTTCGATTCCCGACATGGGTACAATGTGTGAAGCCCATTTCTGGTGTCCCCCGCCGTGATATTGCTGGAATATTGCTAAAAGCGGCGTAAAACTATACTCACTCACTCCAAACCCTCGTCAAGCAAGATATAAACAACAAACACACAGTGTGGCTGTGGCACACGCCGAGGCATTTACTCTGCAATGAAATTTCCTTTACAAACACCAGTAGCGTCTCTAGCCTTATGATCTCAGAACCATGCCAGTCACCGACACTGTAACATCTTACTGTAAGATACATGCATGTACCAGGTACCATCCATGCTTTGTGATTCAGAACCATACTCGTCACTGTGACGCCATTTGTCTTGCAGCAAGACTGCCAACACCTGCCAACATAAAATGTTCATAATGTTGACTAGTGTGTACATGACTGATTTACGTTTTTGAATTACCGAGACTGTAGTCTCTAGCTGCTACAGAAACCAAAATCCCTCAAAAAATTTCATAGTAATCAAGAATATAATGATGTGAAGTTATTCGTGTTCGAATCCAATATTCGACCCTTGTGTTGTAAATATGTTGTGAAATACCTTGCTGTTAATGTCTAACAATAGTCAAACCTGGAGAGTCTTGGGGAACGGCTGTCCAATATACCAGCATCCGTTCGAATCCAAGATTCACCTTGATGTGTAGGCTCCATATCATTCTCGTGGGTTTCATCAGCGCGCTTACGTCTAAGCTGAGCTCCCACATAAAGCGGGCACCCCATGGCAGGACTCAAGTGTTGTTGAAAGCAGCGTTATTCCCAACTGTTTTTTAACGCCGCTAGGGACGTAAGGTAGACAACTGAAGGTGAAGGTTTATACAAAACATTCGTGTTCTGGGTTATGTTGCCAACCTGGCAACAGCTATGTTTCTCTTATGTCAATGAAGTATTTCTGTACTTCGTAGGAAGAATCAACAGTATTCTTTTGAACCCAAAACATGATACCTCCCAATTCTTTATTGCCATGAAATAATATCCACCAAAAGCCGCAAACTAAGTGACTATTGTACATAATGCCAACATGTACAGTAAACTACGGTTATAACGAACTCAAAGGGACCACAAATTTTGGTTCGTAAAAACCGTAGTTTGTTATTAGCATATATACAGCATATACACAACAAATGGCCGGGACTAGAAACTAAGTTCGTTACATCGATCAGTTCGTTATAAGCGTGTTCGTTATAAGCCTAGTTTACAGTATGTGTATATATTGATCTTTGTTAACCCTCATAATGCTATGTCTTGTAGCCTTGAGAGAAATAAAGTTTAGTACAGGCAGAGTGAACTGTTCGTCACCGGAAACAGCCGATCGTGTTCCGATAGAATAGTGACCAGCATGTGACGTCACATGTAACACTATGACGTCATTTTGCCTGTGTGTGTCGGCCAGTCAACTTGCATGTGTCTCCAAAACGGTGACTAGCCAATCAGATAGAGTGAGTGAAGAAGATAGGATACACACCGGTGAGATAGATAGGTGAGATACAACAGGATATAGAGGATATTGTGTGAAATATCATGTTTCTCTCATCGCGTGACGGGGGAAAGGAGATATTTTCACCACGAATAAAAATATCTACTTTCCCCGTCACGAGATGAGAGAAACATGATATGTAAAGAGACACATGGACTATACTACTTATCATATACTTTATGTGTATTTTTACCGGCAATTATCATTACAAATGTAAAACCTTTAACCGTAAATTCTCGATCCTAACTAACACACAGGGACGGTTCACCACCCATTGTTATTCCGACTGCAAAAAATGAGTTAACTTAAAATATATACAAAAGTAATACAAATATTTGAGGTCATTACACTTCTTTATCATACATCTGGATATGATTAAATACAAACTCAATTTGTTTTAAATATACTTGAAAGCTACGAGACCGCTGTTGGAAGGTAACACAAATGGCGCTTTGCGAAACAAAGTCTCGATTGACGAGTTAAACGAGAAATTTACAGTTTATAACGAAACATTTTCAAGAGATTGACGAGTTAAATGAGAAATTTACAGTTTATAACGAAATATTTCAAGAAAATAACAAATGGCAAGAAGCTATATTAAATCCGTAAATAACCATATGTCATAACTTTGTCTTGTCAATATGGAACGAACGTGAAAAGAAAGTCAACACTTTGTGTACGGGCTAGACACTTTCGATAAAGGGAGACAAATTGAGGGGAGGTAACACTTGTATGACAATAGTTCCGTCAATGTGTTGTGTTCACTGCAGTGAAATATCAAGTGTTGTGTTCATTGCAATGAAAAATTTCAGAAGTATAAAATAAATTCGCATAATACACAACTGCCGATGGGTATCTCAGACATCGTATCTTTGAATATCAATAAATTTACCTTTTTCAGCTCAAATGTACATTTCAAACATGGTCCGGGTCGTGTGGTTGCAAATTCATTTCATACAGTTTCACAGTTTTCATTGAACCAATTTATTTATACACAACATTACCCAGCCACAGTTTACTTTTTACAAACTGTTGCAGGAATGAGTGATCATAGTTAAATAGACATACTCACATTTGACATCACTTACTTCAATTTTCAATCACCTTAAAAAACAAACTTGGTATACTTTCTTTTGTCCTTCAGTTTATTTGTTTTGGCACATCTTGATGAGGAAATATTTCATCTTCATACTAAAATGTTGTTGGTTTGGTTACGAATGTTGAATTTTACAATTTACGCTAAACACACGTCCTCATCTTTGCGTCTCCCAGTCGTGACGTCACAGTTTTGTGGATCGTGAAGATCCTGGGGTAGAATAGGTCTTCAGCAACCCATGCTGGCCGTGAAAGGCGACTATGCTTCTTGTAAGAGGTGACTAACGGCATCGGGTGGTCAGGCTCGCTGACTTGGTTGATGCCAGTCATCATATCCCAATTGCGTGGATCGATGCTCATGATGTCAATCACTGGATTGTCTGGTCCATACTCGATTATTAACAGACCGCCGTCACATGGCTGGAATATTGCTGAGTGCGGCATTAAACAACAAACAAACAAACACAGTTTTTTTGTGGGCACACTGAATTCCACTACCTCTTATATACCTATGCGCTGCAAAATCTTTATGATATATTTTGAGCTGAATTCTATTTGCGATCTTTTCCGATGATATTAAATAAACTCAAATATGTCTTTTTTGGAATTCGATTTTACACATATTAGCCCCGGTCGGATGTTTGCGATGCTTTATACAGGGGTAGTTAAAGGGACGACATGACGCTGGAATGAAACATTTATTTTGTGACAGTGATTCTGATTCAATTTGTTACAAGTACATTGATAATAAATTAGCTACGTAGAATACCTTTCTTGATGGACAGTGTAAATTATATAGTGAAATAACAGATGATTGCTATAGTGAGTGAGTTAAAATTTAACGTCGCATAGGCATCATTTCAGCCAAATAGATGATTTGCTATAATGTATTTCATAAGAGATAGACCCGTGAAGATTCCGGGTTAGAATAGGTCTTCAGCAACCCATGCTTGCCGTGAAAGGCGACTATGCTTGTCGTAAAAGGCGACTAACGGGATCGGGTGGTCAGGTTCGCTGACTTGGTTGATGCATGTCATCGATCCCAATTGCGTGGATCGATGCTCATGATATTAATCACTGGATTGTCTGGTCCAGACTCGATTATTTACAGACCGCCGTCATATAGCTGGAATATTGCTGAATGCAGCGTTCAACAACAAACCAACAATAAGAGATAATTAGGATGTGATCAAAGTAAGACGTTTGAATCGATGTATTTCTGTGTCACAAATTTCGGGCAGGTTGTCAGTTGAATGTCTGAGGAGATACAGATATCTTACTACAACCACAACAGTGAGGAGACTGACGATATGTCTTTATACGTCACAGTGCCCGTATCGCCAGCTCTCCATAAGCCATGACGTGGTGACGAAGTTGCGTCAGATGTACTTCAAATGACGGGACGTCATGTGGAGATAATAGGCATTCGTCACTCTGCGTTACGTTACGATTCCTCTGTCACATAATTCCGAATGTGCAAGTGAGCGTGACCATAACGAGGGTTAGAAATCCACCCCAACGTCGTTGATCATGAGGACGACCAACATTCCTAGAAAGAGGTGATATGAGTTGGAGGCGAAACCTGCCCCTGACGATATCTTGTAAGATGGTAGGTGTTCGTAACCGCTGATAGCGTGCTTGAAACGTACTTGGGGGCCCATACAGGCGTCGACGGCTCGTCTGGAGAGGAGTCTCTGCATGATTTCCAGGAACAACACACCTGGCTCGTGCCCACAGGTGCGTGTCACTGACTTGAAACCACAGGCCATCAGGTCCTCGATCGTCCTGTTAGGAGATGTGTACATATATTTTCAAAACCCACGGTAACTGTGATAATATTCACATATATATTACTGTGATTTACTTACTCTCTAATCACCTTTCTTCGAATATTTAATATATATGTGGTGGGCGCACCATCAGACGTAAAACTGATGGGTTATGACATGTCTGTGGTGGACGCACCATGAGACATAAAACTGATGGGTTATTACATGTTTGTGGTGGATACTATCAGGCTTAAAACTGATGGGTATGACATGTTTGTGGTGGACGCACCATGAGACATAAAACTGATGGGTATGACATGTTTGTGGTGGACGCACCATCAGACGTAAAACTGATGGGTTATGACATGTTTGTGGTGGACGCACCATCAGACGTAAAACTGACGAGTTATGACATGTTTGTGGTGGACGCACCATCAGACGTAAAACTGATGGGTTATGACATGTTTGTGGTGGACGCACCATCAGACGTAAAACTGATGGGTAATGACATGTTTGTGGTGGACGCACCATCAGACGTAAAACTGATGGGTTATGACATGTTTGTGGTGGACGCACCATCAGACGTAAAACTGATGTGTTATGACATGTTTGTGGTGGAGGCACCATCAGACGTAAAACTGATGGGTTATGACATGTTTGTGGTGGACGCACCATCAGACGTAAAACTGATGGGTTATGACATGTTTGTGGTGGACGCACCATCAGACGTAAAACTGATGTGTTGTGACATGTTTGTGGTGGATGCACCATCAGACGTAAAACTGACGGGTTATGACATGTTAATTTGTGGTGGATGCACCATCAGACGTAAAACTGACGAGTTATGACATGTTTGTGGTGGACGCACCATCAGACATAAAACTGACGGGTTATGACACGTGTTATGAAACATATATGGCCAGTGTATTATGGGATGTAACACCGATGGTCTGTGCGTCTGTTACCGAGAGCCGAGAAACTGACGACCACTTGCCCCCTACTCGCAGACGACTGGGTCAGGATATGGCAGTTTGTGTTTTATAGCTATTCCTGAAACAGGTGGGTGATGGTAACATATACTGCCTGCTATCCAGACAACTATCCGGAGGTATTTATTCGTGAACTCGACGTAATGAAAAAATACGAACCGACAGTGTCTTCTAGACAACTCCTCTAATGACTCCGTGTGCAGTATGGGGGAACCGGACCGGAACTGACGTCTGCTCTCGAGCAAACACGCGCCTGTGGTGTTCTGGGTAGCGCGGAAACAATCGCTATAAGCCGCATACTCTGAAATAAAGTGAAACTAAGTTTCTTAAATGAATGAGTATGGGTTTACACCAGATTTAACCATATCCAGCTTTAGCCTTTATATATAATGGGATTCACACATTGTACCAATGTTGGGATTCGAACTTAGGTCTTCGGCGTCAATCACCACCAGGCCGCCCCGCCGACATGTTTCAAACGTGACATTGCTATTTTAGATCATCTTTAACACTAATTATTTCAATATGACACAATAGAATCAATAGTGCACTTACTGTGTATGAGTGAGGGGGTATCGCACAGACGAACCACGCCCCTTTTCACCACGCTTTCCACGTATATCTTCAGGTTCTCACGGGAGATGTAATCAAGGGCTTGACATCGTCTTAAGTTTTCTTCCAAGCATCCTTGCCCGTTGAAGTAATGCCTGTAATAGTGTATGAGTGAGTTGGATTTTATGCTGCTTCGAACAGCCAAGTTGTATAACAAATGAGTGAGCGAGTGTGCTTTTACGCCGCTTTTTGCAATATGACGGCGGGGGACACACATCGTACCAACGTGGGGAATCGAACCCAGGCCTTTGGCGTGACAAGCAAACGCTTTAATCACTAGGCTACCCCGACGCCCCCGGTTATATAACGATGTGTCAGCTTGATGAGGGGGAAAAGCCCTCAGTATTGTTCCTTCTGTTGACTCAAGAATGAAATGGTACCAGTACGTACTTGCAGAGCTCCGACACTTTCTGCACATCCCCTGCTAGAAGCATCAGCTCGTTCTTCTCAACACTGCGCTCTGTCGTCTGCAGAATGGGATGGAAACACTGGACCACGTGATCAGCATGGCGACACCCGTCTCCATGCGCAGCCGCCAGAAGCAGTAGTACTGTAAAACAAATGCCCTCCCTGAGTATTAGGTACATGACAGGGGCAAGTAACTCTTACCACGCTCCCAGTTGCATTTATCATGTGTCAACGAAAGTGTACTTCGAAAGGGTTAACGATCGAAAACGAAAACCGTAGCGGTTTTGGAACCTCGAGAAGAATCCTCATTCAAAGACTACCGAGCAGATTGCAATTTGCCCATTGACGACTGGACGAAGGCAGACGATCTCAACGTTCAGTAAGGGCTCAGTCACACATTCAGGATTTTTACTGCCGTTCTTGATAGGACCATTCTCGATTAAAATTTGTCAAAAGTCTTATCAAGATCCTGTGATTCGTGGCGGGAAATTCACAAACAAGCAGATATTGTCCAGGAAGCGTCCCGATTCAGGCGTTTCCAGCCGATTTCGTCCTGATTCTCCCGTTCTCAATCCGAATCTGATCCGATTTGTGTTTTCCGCGTGGTAAAAAAAGACCGAATCTGCCCCGACAGCGTCCCGATTCTCCCGAATGCGATCCGACAGTGAACTGACAAAGACGGTTCGGATTCGGCAAGATCTGGACGAAATTGTCCAGAGTAGATTTGATTTTTGCAGGTCGAATAAACAATATAATTGATGGTTGGACAGGACCTAGAGGGATCTAAAATCATGAAATTTTAATTGTGAGCAACTGAAATGCCATTTAACCATTTTCGCGAACATCTCAGTGTCATCACTGATATTTCATTGATCCAATCAACTACGTTTTACTGCTGTGTTGTCTTTTGCGCTCAATGGAATCTGTTTCGGCGGATACTCAAATCTGGCTGATCTCTTGAGTTAACGGTTTATATTTGCCCTTGCTCAAGGGAACGTTTTAAGATCTGTTTATGCCCTGTAGTCATCAAGTGGCACTTTCAATACGAGTTTGACGAGTGCACTCAAATGTTTTGGTGTTTGTTATACTCGCTGGCGCGGGTTTTTACCATACATTGCGAGGAGTGAGTTAGTTTTCACGCCGCCTTTAACAGTATTCAAGTTATATCACGGCGTGTCGGCTTAATGTGGGAGGAAATCCTGAAGTGATGCAGGTCTCAGACGTTTACCACTGAAACCCACGAGCACGGCTATGGTGCTGACAAACCTAGAAACATAATCGGGGCGAACCGGGATTCGAACCCACAATTATAGGTTTCTCGCGGCGCCTTAAACGACTGGGCCACCCGTGCCCATGCACACATTGCGAGGAGCTACCCCGGGTACACACTGATAAGCATGTAGAAGTTGGAAGACCATGAATACAAGTCCAACCAATACGTGAGATTGTGTTAAAGTTGCACATACCTACTGTAATATATATCTTATGTGTGAGAGAGAGAGAATCAGGCTGGTGCCACCAAACCACATGTCGTGACAAAGAGATATGTCTTGGGTTGAGTTGGCGAGTACTTATTCACTCTAATATAATGTATCGATGACTACAATATTTAAGCTGTTTAATTGTATACTTATTCGAGAATGAACCTACTGCATTAAAAAGACATATCTGGTGCAATTTACCTTCACATCGAATCAAAATTGCAAACGCTTGTTGTCATGATACTAGAAATAGAAACGAAATACACCCACTCCGTTTTAATAACAACATGTAAATTTATTATAAAATATAAAAAAATATATTAAAATATTCCTGAATTATCCGGGTTGAATATCAGGTTACATTAAGCGATTCCATCACAGATAGAAAATTAACAGTGCTGTGCCAAGACATGAATCCAACAAAATATGTAACAAACAAATCATTTGTTAGGGGTGTTGGGGGGTGTACATAACATAAAAAGACGTATACTCACAACCTCTTACAAATCCGGTGGGCATGTTTACAGTGGTGTTCGTCCATTGCTGCTGCTACTTTTATCTCGCATGCATGGAAGTGTTAATCAAGTTGCCATGGCAGGAGGCAGATGGTGTTGTATGTTTTCACGTGAGAATCATGTGCGTCAAAGACAGAAGGCAACGTTAATGATAGACAAACATTTCGTACCAAAAATAAGTTTTCTAATTTATAAATATACATGTTCAAAGATTTAAAAATCCTTAATTTCTTAAATTCCTAGAGCCGAGGCAATCTAGACTGGCAAAATTATTCTGGACTCCATTTGTAATTTAAGTCTTTGAAAGGCATTTAAAAGTGATACACATAAGGAAGAGAATTTATGGATGTCAACTTCTTTATCATGAGTAACACAACGTTTCGGAGTATATGCTTTGGGCTTCCACCGTTTGTGATGATATTACTTTTGTTGTTCTCACAGGTACATATATATATGCTCTCTACCCCATGGCATTCATTCACCTGATGAAGGAGTAAGCATATACTCTGAAACATTATGTAATTCATGATAAAGAACTTGACATTCATAAATTCTCTTCCTCATTTTTAATTTATTATCTAGGGAATAGACACACCCAGACACTTCCCCTGTTGTATACCGTAACATGCCTGCATGTGTCTTCTGATGTGTTGTCCCGCCGTGATATTGCTGGAATATTGCTAAGGCGGCGTAAAACCATACTCACTCACTCACTCTGATGTGTTGTGGTCGTTGTATGGAGCAAGCACTATGTTAAAAGAAGGGGTGCATTTAGTGGTTTTGGCAATTCGCGTTCAGCGTAATTGTGTATATGATCACATGAGTTTGTCTTAGTGTTGTTATGCGTGTGTATACCCTTGGTATAGTCGATCTCCTACATGGAGACACACACGCATATACAAACATGAACACACACACGCACGCACATACCCACACATACACGCAAGCACGCATATAAATGTTCAGCGGCATATTCATAAATTGAATTAAAAGAAAAGTAAAACTCTTGAATAGCTCATTTCAAATTTACTGAGAAAACAAGAAAGGCAATGATATTTTTTCATATAACATCCATGCGATAGGGCAGTTAGACAAGTAGTAGGCACCCCAAACGTGAAAACGTTTTATGGTAGACATGTGGAGGATATCGTCAAATTGGAGGCAACATCGTGTCCGATGTAATTCCCTATTTTGACGTGTACCATATTTTTTTCAGGTGAACAGTTGACTTGTCTTTGCATGTCTTTGGGGCGGATGGAGCAGGATACGCTCACCTCTCCGCGAAAACCAAGTATCATTATTATTTGGCAGTGATTCATAAATACAGAAAACTACGGTTATAACGAACTCAAAGGGGTCTCTAATTTTAGTTCGTAATTACGGTAGTAATCATATATATATAGCATATATACAATACATGTCCGGGACTAAAAAAGTAAGTTTGTTGTATTGATCAGTTCGTTATAAGCGTGTTCGTTATAACCGTAGTATACTGTATCTGTTTATGATATAATCGGAATCGTACAATCGACTCTTGCGATCAGGGAAAGGGTTAGGTCACTTTTAGGTACAATATCACTATATACACAAACACATACACTTCACAAGAATAAGGTTCCCCCTAGGGCATTCCGGGTTTAAATAGGCCCCAGCTGACTATGCAGGTAGTAGGAGGCGACATAAAGATTGTCAGTCATAGTGCTAATCACTAGATTGACCGGTTAAGGCTCGTTGTTAACAAGCCTCTGTCATGTAGCTGGAATAGTGAGTACGTTGTTTAACAACAAACAAACAAACAAACAAACAACAAAACAAGAGCCCTGTAGGGTTTGTGTTGTTCAGTGTATTTAACTTACAACCAAATATGAAACAAATGCTGATCTATATTTCACATATTTAACGACCATTTATACGAAATAGACCCGTGAAGATTTGGGGAAGAATAGGTCTTCAGCAAACCATTGCTGTAAAAGGCGACTATGCTTGTCGTGAGAAACGACTAACGGGATCGAGTGGTCAGGCTCGCTGACTTGGTTGATGAATGTCATCATATCCCTCAATATCAGTCACTGGATGGTCTGGTCCAGACTTGATTATTTACAGACCATTGTCATATAGCTGGAATATTGCTGAGTGCGGCATTAAGCAACCAACAAACAAAATAAATCATACGAAATACAAATTTCATGGGCTCCTGGGTCACATTTGACAAAGCAGGCTAAGGCGTTATCACAGTCGTAAATGAGTCACAGAGTGGGTGGGTGAGGGAGGGAGCCTACTTGTACTAGTCCGGACTTATGCTGGTTTTATAGTGCTAGCCCACTGAGATACCATGGCACGGTTTAACATGAATACCCCACCTATCCATACAGTATCTACTGACTCCTAGCCCCCCAGTCCTTGTTTTATTCCCTTATTGCCCAGGCAGGGTCACAACAAGTACCATGTTTTAACGTCTTTTTGGTATGACGCGGACAGGAGATCGAACGAACTGTTTGATAGGCGTAACAAGTTTACGGATGACGTAGTAGACCCAATTTATGGATAACAACTTCTTTAATTACTCGAAAGGCGACGTTTCGGTATAGATCCTTATACCGTTGTCAAGCAAATTGTCAACGGTATAAGGATCTATACCGAAACGTCGCCTTTCTCTGGCAGACACTCTATCTAATGGACAATCTCAAGGGTTTGGATTGGTCAGTTGAAAGGTCGTACTGACGTGACCTGTAACGGGATGTCTTCAGATCTTTGTTTAGCGGTAGCGAGATCTAATTAATGTGGTTGTCCAAATGACCACGGGTGCGGTCGCGATCGGAGTGAGTGAGTGAGTCAGTCAGTCAGTTAATATTTAACGTCACATCGGCAAGAGTTCAGCCTTATCGTGCCGAGTGTAAGTTTTGAGTGAGTGAGTGAATATGATTTAACGCCGCTTTTAGCAATATTCCAGCAATATCACGGCGGGGAACACCAGAAATGGGCTTCACACATTGTACCCATGTCGGGAATCGAACCCAGGTCTTCGGTGTGACGAGCGAACGCTTTAACCACTAGGCTACCCGACCGCCCTGAACGTTTTGAAGTCCAGAGTAGACATATACGGTTTGATATGTGGCGTTTAGGTTGTAAATAATATACATACCATGTGCAGTTTGTGTTACCATAATAACCCAGGGGACAGAGCCTCGTTTGACAAGCGATCTCAGCGCTATAAATGTGGGAAGTTCAATACTCTGGCTTGGTAGAGTGGGGCTCTGGGTGAGGGTGTTATGCCAAGAAGACGCGTCTTGGTCCCATGAGACTTCAAAGCCGTTTTAATCCGGTTAATCAGGGAGGTGGTCGGGAATAGCCGTGAGCGAGGGGGTAGGCAGAGAGATGGAGGTCTGGACTTGACGCGCTCGTTGTCCCCTCTGTTTGACAACACACTGTTATCGTCCTCCGCCCGCGGCGTTGCCAATGAGCGTAGCCACATCACCAGAACAACGCATCATGGACTGATGGAGGACAGACTCATGCAGCTTTTAAAGGACCAAAGGGAAGCTACGAAAGCCACTTTGAGTGTAATTTTCAAGTATTTTCTCGTCATTTAAATTATTTCCCCGTCATCTCAATTACTTTCTGGTTATTTCAATTATCAATTATACGCTTTTTTATCGTTACATCAATTACTGTTTTCGAAATTTCCATTTTTTAAATAAACATGAAATAACGAGAAAGTAATTGAAATGACGAGAGAAAAATCGTAATTTCGAGTTTTTAAAATAAAACACGAAATAACGTTAAAATAATCTAAGTAACGATAAGAAACTTTAATTTCGAGTTTTTAAAATAAACTTGGAGTAACGATAAAATCTTGAAATTTCGAAGAAATAAATAAATAATTGTAACAACGAGAAATTTTGATTAATAAAAAGAAAATTATGCTGCCAAAGTGGCACCATCAGGGCTTTGGTAGGTAGCAGCGTGGACCACACTGAAGTGCATGTCATGTTTGTATCAACATACAGAAATTGCAAGTGATTACGTGGCATTTGATAGACCAAGAAAAAAAGACCACTGTTTCCTGATTGGCTGGTAAGGGAAGAGGCGGGGCTTCCATTATTGTTAGTGTTTAAATAAGCTGTCTGTGAAGTTATTATTATTGACGAATTTGGTTAAAAGAATCGAGTTCAATATGTCTTCGCGTTTATGGGGATATAAAAGTGAAAACCGGATTTACACAGTATCTATGCACACTGGTTTTTGCGTTATATGTCTCATAAACTCGAAAACATATTGAAGTCACTGATATTTCAAGGCGGGGATGAAATCAACTGTTGTTAAGTTTGATCATGTCTATTTAACCTTCACTAATTCCTGCATCAGTTTGTAAAAAGTAATCTTTGACTTGGTAATTTTGTGTAAAACGAATCTGGTTTTAATGAAGACTCGGGTAAGAAATGAATTTGCAACAACATGACCCCAACCAATGTTTGAAATGTTTTAAAATTGGTGCCCAAAATACACATTTATGGATTGTCAAAGATAAGATGTCTAAGATATCCATCAGCATTTTTAAAATGATTAAATTTTAAAAAACTATTCAAATTATATTTTATCAATTAAACAATGAAGCAGTATTCTTTGGGTGCTGATTAGGCGCTCGAACAGTTCATTTTTAAAACATAATATGGCTAACTTACGATGTTTTCAAATGCATATGATAAAATCAATTGATGGGTATAGTTTCTTTTGCTCCTCAGTTTATTCAAGTGATTGGAAGAAACTCCAAACTGTGATGGACGAGATGGACCTGTCTGTGTCACAGTATCCCGACTGCTGGTACGACCAACCACTTGTATATCTTCTCCGGACTCAAATACATACGGACCACAGTGATATTTCTGCCATATCAGAGTGTGTTGGTCGTACCATCAGTCGGGATACTGTGACACAGACAGGTCACCCGATTGCCGATCGGTACATGGTCTGGTCGGTGTCTTCCAGCTGAATGGGGTACTGGGGATCACGTGATCTCTTAGTTAATCGTGATTGGATGTTGATAAACGCCACAGTCAGCAACACCCCACCTATATCACGGTAATCTGTAAACAATCGGGTCTGGTCCAGACAAACAAGTGACTTGGAACCTCAACTGTCTCAGAACCCCCAAACGTCGAGGGATCTGTTTTACCCAGGTGAAATTAATCAAAGTGTAGCACGAAAAATATCATTTACAATTTATCAGTAACGTTTCAAATCAAAGCCACAAAAAATCCATTGTAATAAGAAATGTCTTTTGAAAGCAGAGTCCATTGTACGATTCCGACTATATCATCAGCAAGTGTTTAGGAATCAGAAGAGAGGGTATAGGCCGAATCCGGGACCCAACCCCCAAAAGTACTCGAATATGTACTGTACTAAGAAAGCGTTATCCCAAATATAACATTTGTTACATTTGACCACTTTCTAAACGGCATTGTGAGTTCATGTAGATGTAGGTGTTCGCGAAAACCTACGTGTTTAATTTAATAAATATACAACATGCAAACCCAATATTTCGACTAATCACCCAGACGCGTTTCTAAACTCCCCCTGAAACATAAGTCACGCCTGTGTGGGTACACTGTCATATTGGGAACCACATCTATCCTAGCAGCACACCTTGATTTGACACATATATCTGAATACTTGACATGTCCACTGTAGCTATGCAGGGTAATACACAAGTAAGGACTACTCCCCGATACCCTGATAAGAAACCTGGGGTATATAAAGGGTATATATACGGGTGGCGGGGTTTGAGACAAAGGGACGCTAGACATCATGAAGATTCTTCTACTTGCATTGATCTGTGCTTTGGCCAAGGCCGGACCCGTTCAAAGAGGTCAGTTACATAGTAATTAATACGTTTAATGTTAAACCAAGATATGAATTCCGAAACATGCCTTGTTAATATATGATGAATGTATATCATATATAAATTTCTTAAACCTCTGCCGGGAAAAGCATACTCATTTAATGTATCCAGTCCTCGGGAGTGGTTTTAAAAAGTCGTGACGAAACCATTAATTTATTTCTAACATTGCCATTTTATCATTTTTTGTCAAGAATATTATTTTTCTTCAAACGCATGTCTTATCGACTTTCTATATGTTTCAGAGAACAGGGCATCAAGCGGCTGCTTGGGTATGTCAGATAGCAAACAGCCTCGGTGTGGAGCCGTGGTTTTATTGGTTGTTAGCAATATTCTAGCTATATCACGGCGGCCTATTACTAAAGGCGTCTGGGCCAGAGAAACGAGTGGTTGATAAGCGTCACCGGGTCGTAAATCCAGTCAAGTCGCGATATAGTGACCGCACCGCTTCCTCTCTCTCTCTCTCTTAATTGTCTGGCTCCCGTCACCATTCGGCAAAGTCCGGCGGTCGCCATACTCTGGTGTTTCTGTTCATTGTTAGAGATTTGGTGACCCGTAAATTATATCTCTATCTGTATAATCGCGTGTATTGATTTGACGTATGTTATCTCGTATATGTATGCAAACTTATTCTGTATTGAAAATGATTTTGTAAATTTGATTTTCACACTATAGCGGGAAAGTCAAGGGCAGGTAATTTGAGGTGGGGTAAAATGGGTTTTAACGTCGCGTCCAAGATTATTGCACTTATATAGCGACGTGCATGTACGCGTGTGTCTTTGTGTGGCTGCTTGTACTAGTGCCGATTTATAGTGCTAGCACACTGAGATACCATGCCGCAGTTTAACATAAATACCCCACTCAGATACAGTATACTTACTCCGAGGCGACCAGTCCTTGGTATAGCCCCTTAATGCCGAGCGCCTGACAGGGTAACAACAAGTGCCATCTTTTATCATCTTTTGGTATGACGCGGCCGGGGATCGAACCCCGGACCTTCCGCTCTCCGGGCGGATGCTTTACCACTAGACCACGGAGGCAGTCGCAGGTAATTTGCGGTTGCGAGAACTACGGGAGTGGATACAGGGGTTAGTGTAGGTTTACCGGAATGAAATCCCTGGAGATGTAGAGGGTGCCAAGTCCCCTGACCACCCGATCTACTGAGCGATGGAACGTAAGGTTTGAAGCGCAGTATATAGACATAGTGTAAAGCTTAAGGTATGTCATATAGGCTGTAAATAACATACATTATTACAACGAATACGTGTCTTTTGGAACCAGGGACACCGAGTCTGACCATCCGATCCTATCAGTTGCCTCTTACGACAGGCAGAAGTGTACTACTGACCCATGATAGAAAATATCAATACAGTTTGTTATTTCCTATCATCGTGTAGATTTTTTGATATCAGTTAACACATACAATATCCACGTGTGTTGTCTGTTTCAGAATAGTGGTTGAATGAAGGAAAAAACACTTTTAAAAAACAATTTAACTCTTGAACCTCGAAATTTAACTGGAATACCAGAAACGGCTTCATACATTATGCCCACGTGGGGAATCGAACCCGCTTCTTCGGACTGACGAGCCAACGCCTTAACTACCAGGCCACCCCAACTTCACGTATGAGAGAACACCGAAAATTTGATATTATAGAAGGGGCGGGGAGGATTAAATTGAAAAAAATTAATTATGCTTCAGGCTGTTGAAGAAAATAATGTTTGCCATAACAAATATATATTGTCACGTGACGATTCAGAGTTCGAATTGGTATTCAGCAACCCATGCTTGTCGTAAGAGGCGACTAACGGGATCGGGTGGTCAGGCTCAATGACTTGGTTGATACATGTCATCGTGCGGCGTTAAACAACAAACACACAAATAAACAAATATAAAAATATATTTAGGCTCTCACTTTTAAGTTTATTTGGTTTTGCAGGTGAAGCTAAATACATATTCAATCTCACGTTTGTTTGTTTTGGATTCGCATGTTAAGGTGACTAAACGTTGCTTGGCAACCTAAACGTGAATCACATTTGAACTTAGATTGCTGCACATCGTGCTTGGCATAACACATTGCACCTGTCTGGAGGTAATTATAGAAATGGTTTATGTACAACATTTATATCGATTAACCTTGTTTTGGACGTGGTTGTTTACACGATAAAACGTACGTCGATTATTTTTGTATTTGTGATTACCCTGTGTACCTTGTCCCCATTCCCTAAAGAAATATAAGCTGGACCCACTCGCCACCATTGATTCGTGCCGGAAGTGAGGTCACCGGCCACGTCTGCCTATTCAGCACCATAGCACAATATTTTTGTCGCTCATTGAGTTGACAGCTATTTTTAGCGTCGCCTATTCGAATCGGATAACTATACATACTTGTTAAGAAGTACCAAAAATAACAAAATAGACGTATTATGAAGTATCTAAGGTAGCCAAAATGGATAGATATATAGATTAACACTCATAAATGGTAATAGCATAATACATAAAATAATAGTATGATCTATGAAGTGTAACAAGACAGGCATAGTATCAACCATTACAGTCTGTAAGTAAAACAGGTTTTTTTGACGTCCCTTTCGGTTTCTCTCATCCAAGCGGGGCACGGGTGGCCCAGTCGTCTAAGGCGCCGCGATTCGCTGTACAGAGTTGCGTCCCTTGGGCACGCCAGAAACCTATCATTGTGGGTTCGAATCCCGGTTTGCCCCGATTATGTTTCTAGGTTTGTCAGCACCATACCCGTGCTCGTGGGTTTCACCGAAGTGGTAAACGTCGGAGAACTGCATCACTTCGGGCTTTCCTCACACATTAAGCTGACACGCCGCGATATCACTGGAATACTATTAAAAGCGGCGTTAAACCCAACTCACTCACTCACTCTCATTCAAGATTTTTTGTACTTTCGTTTAGTATGGCTTTTATATTAATAGTGCTGACTGATTCTCCACTTTGTTCCAGATGCATTTGCCAACATACCTAGTCCGTGCCATAAGAACCCCACCAAGCAGGTCTACTTTCCCCACCCTACCGACACTACCAAGTTCCTTCAGTGCGATGTGTTCGAGCGCATGTACATCATCCAGTGCCCCGTGGGAGAACTCTACAACGCCGCCACCACCTCATGTCGTCCACGTAACCAGGGCACACAAGCTCCTCCTGTAGTCTCCACCCAGAGACCCGTCCAGACCAACAGACCTGGCCTCTCTGGAAACCCTTGCACCCCACAGAATATTGCACAGAACAATATTTACTTCGCAATCAAAGGCGACGACAGCCACTTCATCGAATGCGACCCCCTCGGCAGTGCCAGCATCTTGCCCTGCCCGGCTGGACTCCGCTGGGATCAGAAGGTCGTGGCCTGTGTTTACCCGCCCAATATGACCCCGACCAATAACCCTGTCATCCTTCCTCCAACAACAAAGAACCCTTTCGGAAACTCCAACGCCAATCCGTGCACCGCCGCAGCCCTAGCGTCTGGGAAGTTCTTCTTTCCCTACCCTGATGCGCACAAATTCATTCAGTGTGACCCTTGGGGAGATGTCTACATCAACTCCTGTCCCAGCGGCCTCATCTGGAACTCCCACCTCGAGACCTGCTTTTCACCCTTCCAAGCCGTCGGGGGGAACGTTTAACTGTGTTCAACTGACGCTGGTTTCATATCGCATCTCTGTTTCCTATGCGTGACTTAAGGCCTTGGAGTGCCTGGCCAAATTTTTAGGGGATTGTTTCGGGTATCCTGAAAAATACCATTGTATTTGCAGTCAAATGTGTTTGTATTTAAATTAAATAAAGATTTTTTATCAAAAGTATATGTGTGTGCGAGTGAATGAAAGAAAGCCTTCGGCATGGCCAACGAACTCTCCAGACCTTGAACTTCTTAAGACGCAAATGCATGACCGGCAATGAATGATACCATTTTTCACAATGACCTCATTCATGACCTTGACCTTTGATACACGTCACTGACAAGATAAGTAGTAGTCTAGATGTGTGTAAATATCAAGTTTCATGTCTGTTAAGGTAACGAGAACATAACATAGTATACAAAAACGTACATCTGGGCCATTAGACCTTCAGACTTTTTTCAAAACTAGGTCAATTAGGTCTTCTTCAACATCTGAACCCTGAAGATCCGGGGTATGATAGGTCTTCAGCAACCCATGTTTGCCGTAAAAGGCGACTATGCTTGTCATAAGAGGCGACTAACGGGATCGGGTGGCCAAGCTTGCGGACTTGGTTGATGATGCATGTCCACCCGATCCATTTAGTTGCCTCTTATGACCAGTATACATGTAAGTTGTTGGATACCTTTTCTAGCCCAGAATAACCACAGAGCAATTTCCCATAAATATTTTATCCGTGTAGGGGCAGACAACATCTGAAAGTCTGACGTTGTTTGTATGTGTATGTCATTAGCCCAAATCATGTTTTCACTTCATTGATATAAATCATGAAATTAGAGTAACAAACAATAACTTTTGAATGATTCAATCAAAATTGTATTGCCTTCCAATTGGCTCAAGCATAATCTTGATATAAATAAATATAATTTATATGAAAATATATGAAAAGTGTTTGTAGCCATTAACATTCTTATCCGGACAGAAGTTGAAGTGATTAGGGGATTAAGTTGCAGTTTTTGCTTCATATTATACTGGTGTCAACAACATTACAGTTACCCGTGAAGATCTGGGGTAGAATAGGTCTTGCCGTAAAAGGAGAATATGCTTGACGTAAAAGGCGGCTATCGGGATCGTATGGTCAGACTCGCTGAGTAGGTTGATGCATGTCATCGTATCCCTGTTGGGTAGATCGATACTCATGTACAATCAATGGATTGTCTGGTCCAGACTCAGTTATTTCCATTATTTACTGACCGCCGTTATATAGCTGGAATAGTGCTGAGCGCGGCGTATAAAAACAAAAACAAAAAACAAAACAGCTTCATACAGACAGTGGTTGTGCGGGTTTCCTGTTCAAGAGTGGCGGTTTTTGGTGGTCAACTGCATAAACACACAGGCCATATATTATACAGTATCCTAAATCATTCATTTTGGAGAAGAAAAATGCAAGTACATTACATTGCATTTCAATAGAATAGAAATAACAAGTTACAGGTATAAAATGACGGACAGGTGCAGACAAGGTGTCAAGAGCTGTCTACATGTGGGATTAAACTGGTTGTCAGAGTCACTGCAGCTAAATATACTACAAAAGTACTGTAATACCTGGAAAATGTCAGTGAATTTATATATATTCATATATTTTTAGTTCTATATGCTGATGATTTAATGCTTTTGGGGGGGATGTGGTGTTTAGCCTTCAAAAGAAGCTAAATATACTGCAAAAGTACTGTAATACCTGGAAAATGTCAGTGAATTTATATATATTCATATATTTTTAGTTCTATTTGCTGATGATTTAATGCTTTGGGGGGGTGGGGGTGGGTGGGGTGGGGGGGGGGGGGGGGGATGTGGTGTTTAGCCTTCAAAAGAAGCTAAATATACTGCAAAAGTACTGTAATACCTGGAAAATGTCAGTGAATTTATCAGTGTTAACACTTTTTGCTAATATGTCCAGCCTAGACTCACCTTAGACAAATGTACATCAGCTCCATATAAACTTAAAACAACACAACAAATCTGACATATATATTTAATAAAACATCTTTTCAATTAACATTGATCTCACATCTCACAAAAACACCCTACCATCTCACAAGATCTCATGTCACTACACAGTATAAGTGTACACTGAAGAACGTTCTTTAGGAGGCTTGTTGTAGACTTTAAGTGCCTTAGGTGGTTTGATCTTGCGACCGTTATAACCAGTTTTCCGGTGCCACAATCCACTCTTCGGACGAACCCCGAACCATCTGGCTCGTCCTGCTGAACCAATGATCTCCTTGTCGTGATCCACATTGGACACCCGGCCAATCGTAGCCATACAGTCTGCAGCTACTGCTATTTCACGCTTGGAAGGCAGTCGCAACACACACTGATCGCCAAGTTTGCGGACAACTTGAGCGCTGGTGCCTGCTGCTCGTGCAAATATTCCTCCCTCTCCTGGGAATGTCTCCAAGTTATGGACCAGGGTCCCTATGGGAAGAGCTCCCACTGGATGGGCATCACCCTCTTGGCCTCTCACTGCAAGAATAACAGCTGTCTAAATATGTCCCTGAAAGTCACGTCTATCTATCACTGCATAATTCTTGGTGATCAGGGCCCATTTCCACAAAGCAATCATAGTGGTAAGATGATCGTAACTCCCATACTTTAACATAGACTTATGACTGTTGTAGTGCTACGATCACTTTGTGGAAGGGGGCCCTGGTACTTCACAAATATTTGTTTCTTAAGCAACACTTTTTTTTGAATTAGCTTATAGATTCACCAAACCCAAGAACATGACAAATTGTGTGATATAACCTAAAAAGTACTATTTCCTGAAACTAAAAGACAAATAGGTTACAATCAAGAGAATTTGATAAATGACAACAACAGCTTAATCTCCAACTAACTACAGCAAAATTCAGAGAATGTTTTGAAGCACTATTATCTCACCTCTAATCCACTGGATTTGAAATATAGTTTTGTAAAGTAGGAACAAAAAATAGACAGTCCTACATACTGGGTACATAAATTAGAAATCTAATAGCATTAATCAAATCATGTAAATTTCAAAATAATAACAAAATAATATTCCAAAACCTGGAGAACAAATTGATACCTCAAATTATCACTATGTCACCAAGAACTCTTACTAGTGCATAGGATGTACACAAGTGCTCAGATTAATTTGATAACTTTTACTCAGAAGATGCATGTCGAACCTGTGATAGTGGCCGAATTGTTCTCACCTGCAATTTTGGTTAATTTGCCCGATGTTTTGATGATGTCCCCCGGCTGCATGTTCTGGGAGGCAAGGATGTAGCGCTTGTTGGTGCCGCCCGCCACAACAGCGATGTCCGATGAGCGACAGGGATCATAGAGCACCTCCATTACTTCCTCCTCAAGCGGGGGTCCATCTTTCGGGCCAACGCGCTTGAAGTCAATCATTCTGTATCTCTGCTTGGCACCTCCACCAACGCGGCGATTAGTGATTCTTCCTGCAAATAACACAAATATATGTTAGCTTGTGCCATATCACTATTCAAAGAGGCAGATCCAGGATACTGAAAAAGGGCTCAGTGAACGCTACTTTGATCATATGATCAAAATCACATGGACAGTTTGACACCAGTTGTTGAATATGATATCAGGTGTGTGTGTGTGCATCCCCTCTGGATTGGCCAGTGATAGGTTATACAGAGTTATTTCCCTTACCTACTGAAATGAAGAAGCTCCTTACAGTGAAATGACTTCATCAAGCTTCTCACAGCAACAGCCCATTGCCAAAGCTCTATACCAGTTTTACTTTGACCTACAAAACTAGGGGTCCACAATTACTAAATTCATGGGTCTTTACAGGAAATATTAGGGTCCTGTAAAGTAATGAAATGGTGCAGTGTACTGTACTGTGAGAAATGATAATAACCTTAACTCCAGGAGATATACAGTAAACGACATCAACCAAGTCAGCGAGCCTGACCACCCGATCCTGTTTGTTACCTTTTACAACAAGCATAGTCACCTATTACAGCAAGCATGGGCTGCTGAAGACCTATTAAAATTATTGGTCCCTTTGAGTTCGTTATGACCATAAGTTACTGTATTTCTTGTCAAGAATTTGGTTCAATGAATATTTTTGTGCATAAAATATTCTCGGTAACCACAACCCAATACTAGAAACATGGTTGGCACTGACCCAGACAAATACTTTTAAAAACGTTTTAAATGATGGCCATGTCAGATGGGGTTTAGACGACATGTGAATCTGTGTGATTCTTCAGGGAGCTTACCCTTCTTGGTGTTGAATCAAGGCTTGAAGCCACCTTTTGGAAAGCAAGAAGACTAAGACACTAAAAAATCTGACATTTTCTTGACAAATAAGCCATGATAAAGTGAGTGAAAGAGTTTAAATGCCACGTTGAACAATTTTTCAGTCATATCCCGGTGTGTCAGCTTTAAGTGCAAGATAAGCCCAAAGTGATGCAGATATAAGATGTTAACCACTTTGATGAAACCCATGAGCACAAAAAAATCTAGATACATAATCAGGGTGAACAAGGATTTGAAACCAACGATCAGAGGATTCTGGCACTCCTTAGGAATAAAACTGCACAGCGTCTTGCAGCGCATTAGATGAATGGGCCACCCATACCCATCCAGGATGAAGATGAAAGGGCAAACATAACTGCAAGTGTTACAACTGAAAGAGTAGCAGGATGCCTACAGCCTTATGTTTTTAAACAGGCACAAGATGCTTCCTCCGCAAAGATATTCATGTCACATCACCATGACACATTCAAGTGATAAACAGTTTTCTATGATGTATATCTCAGGTTCACAAACATTCATATACCTCATTTCATTAAATGTGAAAAACATCCTGCATAAGTTTTTCTCACCACTTGAATCACGACCTCCTGACTTGGTTAATGGCAATGGTTTCAAAGTGTACTTATTGAGGTCAATGCCTTGATTGACAAACTTCATCTTGCCGCTTAAGTTGGTGCTGGTGGTGATATTCCTGAAAGTAAACATGCATTAAGCTATAGCTTAGTCTTTGGGATCCATATAAATGAAGTAGTGAGTGAGTGAGTGAGTGAGTATGGTTTTTACCCCGCTTTTAGCAATATTCCAGCAATATCACGGCAGGGGACACCAGAAATGGGCTTCACACATTGTACCCATGTCGGGAATCGAACCCGGGTCTTCGGCGTGATGAGCGAACGCTTTAACCACTAGGCTACCCGACCGCCCCTATAAATGAAGTAAAGGATCAGATAAGAATCACTGTACGCAAATAAAACAAAATAAACCGATGAATTTACACGCAAAAAGTACTTTATTCATCAATATTTAACCATGTTCACAAGTAAAATATTTACGCAGAATTTAGCCATGACCCTTACTCTATGCAAAGAAACGAATCAAAAATCATTTTTAATATTATAATTTTTTTTACCATGTTTATTTAAATTATTAACCATGTTGTTATTCCTTGATTCCAGGTTGAAGTTATTTTCACATGTATCCTACCTCATACCAGCTCCAGTAGGAGAGATCCTCAACAGCGATGACAGCATGGAGGAAAGACATGCTACTGATCTGCCCGCCACCCTCACAGCCGCCATCATCACTTGTGTCGTCTCGTGTGCTGTACTGTATATCTGAAATAAGCAACATCACACATGACACAGGCCATGGCATTTATCTCAGAGCAAAACAATTCCTTTCTGTGAAGAGGGAAAGTGAAATTCGGTTTAACAGAATGTTCAAGATTATTTCACTTATATAGCAATGTACATGCCACGTGTGTCATGTGTGTCTGCTTGCACTAGTCTGGACTTCTGCAGGTTTTACAGTGCTAGTCCAATGAGACACCATAGCACAGTTTAACATGAATACCTCATACAGACTCCGGCCGATCAGTCCTTGTTTTATCCTCTAAATGCTAACTACCAGGCAGGGTAACAAGATGACCATCTTTTAATGTTTTTTGGTATGACATGGCCAGGATATCGAAAACACTGTCCTTTTGCTCCCTGGGCATCCTTTCATCATACTAATAGTGACGTTCCTGGTCATGGCATATGGTAGGGTATTCATTATGTGTTGTCATGCACCTCACTGTCGCAATTGTAGTAGTATATATATGTATAATTATGCAAAGCAATATGCATGATATGTAAACTGGTAAAGTGCACTAAAAGGCTTGCATTCGGCCTACCTGTTCTTATTTCAGAATAAGCTTGTTTGTTTACAAAAGAGAAATAAGTCTGGTCGTGTGATAAGCATACACAATCTGTGTGATCATTGGATCAGAATTCTCTCTCGCGGAATAAGGCGAGCAGAGCTGAGGAAGCTTAGGGATTATCAGCTAGAGTTTACAAACAATGCTTCGGAATGGTCAACATACTGTCCCTTGAACATCCATAAGATTTATCTGGGAGCACTACATTTCACCAGTGTCAATATTCACAACATGCACAACACACACAAAAACACAACACACTGGTAATAATACTAACATGCAGTACGCCCATCACCTCTTACTGACCCTAACACCAGTGCTGCACTCGACCACAGTTTTTCACTACACACAACAAGGCCTCATGGGCCACAAAAGATTGGCAAGATATTTGACTGGAAACATGGAAAAGTGGTGCCTCATGGAAAGTACAAAGAAGTTTAAACCCATAAGTCATAATAATAAGAACAGATTAACAAATTGCAGAAGCTGAGTCAGTAACAGCATGTGCAGGGGCAACAATGCAGTTTACTACTCCCTGTGAAGGCATGATGCTAGTTATCACATAGAGTTAACTTATGCCTTTTGAATACCTAGTTCACTGCTATTTACAAAAATAAGGCAGCTATTGATTGTTCACTTCACCTCCACACGGCTTTCACAAGGACGCCGCCATCTTGAAGTTCATAGGGGCCATAGAGAATGTATAAATGTTAAAGTTATAAAGAATCAATGATTTGTCAAATATATCAAACGTAATAGATATGCGGCCGTATATTCGTACTTATTTTCAATAGTTATCAAACGATATGTGTCAACAGTGCGAATAGCGCCAATGGCGTGATTAAACACATTTTTCGAAAATAAACGGTCCCTGGACACTTCTCACCGGAAGTTATACCAACGTGCTTGAATCGTGTTTTGTTTGTGCTATTTCACGGGAAGGCGTTGCATATTTTGCGCAGTCACATCATGGCATCTGCATTAGAGAGCTATGTTAATAGTATCCTTGGTATTTTTTATGCTGTGTTTATATTGATGATAATGAATCAGCAATCATGGTACATTTTACTGGCAGTGCGGTTTCAGTCCTCCAGTTTTCGCGCAAAGGATGTTCGAAAATGTTATCCTTACTGTATGAGTTCTGAATGTATACGTGTCTTTGGTCGTCACCAACATATGTAGAATGGTGGAATTTATTACATTTCTTTCATATGCAACTGCAGCTTTCAATTTAAAGTTTATAATGTTATTAAGTAATGAAATTTGTCTCCATATTAACACTCTGGAACAGATTAGAGACCTGTATTCCTGCAATGATGGGTGTACGTCTTAGTTCTACGTTGTGTACATATTATGTTTGTTGTGTATAATATTGAATGACAGATACGAGGTTATTTCCTTGACAACTCTTCTCAGAAACAGTGTCTGTGGTGACAGCTGATGGTCGGATCATTGTGGTAAGAGCCTTCTAACGTCAGTCACAGGCTACCTGCCCTGTCCATTGTTAGTATGGCCTGAACAGCAGGACACATTTCTTTCACATAGAATTTTTAGAGTTCCAGATTAACTGTGTTTTTGTGTAAAATATGCATTAATCACCATATCCCAAATATTGAGTTGCTTACATATCATGTACATACAAATATACATGCAGTCATACTGTGTTTTTGGCCTGTTTGGTAATCAAATAATGTTTTTTCTTCTCAACCTCACGTACCATACCCGATTAAAAACAGCCATCCCACTCACTTTTCTTTTCAGTAGACTGCACCCAACAACATGAATATGTCCAAGGGATTACAAATATATTGAACACTGAAAGAAAACTATTAATACCCAAAGTGAATGATGACTTGAGTAAATACTCAACTCTGAACAATATCTGGAGCACTCATATTATTTTGAATACCCTGTCTAACAATATTGTTGTAAGTATTCTCTCTCTCACTGCTTGATGGGAACTGGCTGGTCAGCATTGTCAGGGCTGACACAGGTGATCTGCCATGTTCATTTATTAACAAAGACTCAAACATGACAAATATTTCCTAGAATTTCATTTTAACCACAGCAGTTAGTTTTCTTTTCATCATCACTTATCACTTGATTATGTTCCAGATGTGATCTATACTATTTGTTACAGTGGATACATTCTGTAGTAGAATATTTGAATATAGGTCTCTGTATATGTTGTGTTTTATCTATTTATGCAGGGAACTCTTAAAGGTTTTGACCAGACTATCAACCTGATTTTGGACGAGAGTCATGAGCGTGTATTCAGCATGTCACAGGGCATGGAGCAGGTTGTCCTTGGCCTCTATATCGTCAGGGGAGATAATGTGTAAGTAGCTGAAATGTGAGATCAACAGAGCTCCAGATATGATGCATAATTTGTATAACATATGCACGTTAGATCAACATTACCAAATAGATTTTGTGTTTCTTGAGTAGCAATTTGCATGAAATTAAAAAAAAAATAGTATTACAATACTGCGCATAAGTACCCAATGTACATGATGTAGCCATTTCAACCTGCATATTTGTATTTGTTTACGGATATATAGTTACCATGTTTACTGATAGAAATGCTTGCATCAACAAAACATGAACTCTACTGCAGTAAATAATGCACAGAAATTGATGACGTATTGTAGCTTAGACTTGTATCACTGTTGTGAGGTTATGCAACATGTGACAAACTTGACGCCGCATCAACAGATACAAGTTTGAAGTTACCTTAAACAGCCTTTCAACAGAACATTTTTAAGATTTGTTGAAAATGTATTTTAGTATGGTACATTATAATGCGGGGGGATATAGTCGACACCTTGTATGTGTGTCCATCAATCCGTCTGTAATCGTTTTTTTTACGGAGCATAACTTGAACACCGTAAATTGGTAGATATATCTAACAGATCCTGAAGGAGTGCCTTTTGCTGTTTACTTGATTTCCATGGAAACAATTTGTACTCTGTTTAGCTTTGTCATGTTTATGGAACAGTAAATGTGTGTGCAATTTTGGAAACTGACAATACTATGTTCCAGAGCTGTGATTGGTGAAATTGATGATGACACCGATTCTGCAATGGACTTCAACAACATCAAAGCCGAGCCCCTTAACTCCGTGGTTCACTGACCCAGTGGTGCTGAAACCTGTGCCTACGTTAGCTGACCAATGGACGTGAAACTCAGGATGTGTCATGAACAGAATGAACAGTTTGGCCATGTTCTACAGACTGTGTGATGCCTGGTATCACCTCCTGTCCATCTGTACTGAGTCTCGGCGGACACCTCTGGACAAGAGGCAGTGCTCCATCAGCACCAGCTGCATAATGGATGTGGAACATTTTAAGAATGAGAGCAACTTATTTTAATGTTGGCGTGATTAACATAATTTTATTTGTGTAAAAATGATCTACCTGTCAAACAAGGTACAATATGAAATGGATAATAATAACATGTTATTGACTCAAATAGGATCTAATTAATGTGAAAGTGAGGAAATGTCTGAGAAGGATGTACATTCCATGTCGTAAGTGGTCTTGTTGACCTCATTTTTATAGGGACCTGATGCAATGCTTCAGATTGTTTTGGATGCTCACTGGCCAAGTGGCTCTTCTATCTGTTGAAACAACGGGTCAGGAATCAGAAATATAGGGCCAGGGGATCCATATTGTTTGGAAATGATTGGCACAAGTAATATTTTTCACCTCGTCCGTTTGAACCACTGGTCTGTGCAGAGTTGCGTCCCTTAGTTGTGCCAGAAACCTATGATGATGGGTTCAAATCCCAAATATGCCGTGATGTTTCTAGGTTTGTCAGCACTATACCTAAGACCTGCATCACTTTGGGTTTTCCGCCCACGCCAAGCTGGCATGACTGATATAACTGAAATTCTGTTCAAAACAGTGTTAGCCTCAACTCACTCACTCAAGAAGAGCGGTTTTACAACTGTGGCATCTGAGGAACTTGGTCAGTATTGAAAGATGTTTGCGTACAAGTAATACTTATAAAGATCATGAAGCCTCACCACTGCTCACTGTGTCCGGTTCTTGTTACTTCATATATTGTGAATATACGATTGAACAGATTTAATAATCATTTTATGTCTTTGCTAAAAGCAATATGAGAGAATATCACCAAGAAGGGTCTTCCAAAATCAGACCATTCATTTTAACAATCTCATTAAAATCAGACCTTAGTTCTTGCTACCACTAAACAAAGATCTGAAGACATCCCATTGGGGGGTCACGTCAGAACGACCTTCCATCTGACCAATGAGAGCGTCGCTTACCAGATCATGAAAGTGACAGTTTGAATGTGATTTCTAATCATACAACCTTGAAAACTTTAACACAGGGTATTCCAGATGATAGTTACAGGTTTAACGACTGAATCTATACAATCTAGACCATCCATTAACCATTCCAGAATGTTCTTTTGTTTAGGTTTCAAATTTGTAATCGAGAATTTGTCAAAATATGTCTCGAAGCGTGGTCACCAATTTGAAATTAGTGCCGTAAAGCACGAGAAAGCTGCCTTCTGATTTGTCATTCTTTTGGTCGGTCAAAGTTCGTGCAAGGTCGGTCTGACGTGACCCGTAAAGGGATGTCCTCAGATCTTTGTTTAGCAGTAGCGAGAACTAAGGTCTGATTTTAATGAGATTGGTCATTTTAACAGTATATCATTGAAGAGTTTAGAGCTCCTTGGAGTGATAGCCCAGTTGTCAGTTTTATGAATTCCATGCCATTGTCCAGGGCCGACTTGCACAAAGCGATCTCAGTGCTACGACTATTGTACGCCTATGTTAAAGTATGGGAGTTATGATCATCTTAGGGGCGGTCGGGTAGCCTAGTGGTTAAAGCGTTCGCTCGTCACGCCAAAGACCCGGGTTCGATTCCCGACATGGGTACAATGTGTGAAGCCCATTTCCGGTGTCCCCCGCCGTGATATTGCTGGAATATTGCTAAAAGCGGCGTAAAACCATATTCACTCACTCACTCACTATGATCATCTTAGTGCTAAGATCGCTTTGTGCAAGCGTGCCCAGGCCAAGATCTAGATCTGGAGTTTATCATTCGTCATGAAGTGAAAATGTATCATTCTCATTTGAGCCATTTTTGTATACAAGTGTTCATGATCATTAAACATTGTACAGTATGACATATTTTCCTTACTGTTTGTGGTGAAAGATGTTCTTTTCTATCATCTGAAGTTTTCAAACTAATGTTTCTGATTTCATAGAACTGTAGGGATTCTGGGTAAAAATGGAGGCCCCAGCAAGTGGTGCTTTTCATATATGGATCAGGTGGTCAGGCTCAGTAACTTGATTAATTGCATGTCACTGTATCTGAATTACGTGGATCGATGCTGATGATTTCAGTCACTTGATTGTCTGGTCCAGATTTGATTGTTTACTGACTGCCTTCACATTGCTGGAATATTGCTGAGTGCAGGGTTAAACAACAAACAAAAAGGCCATAGTTTAATCTCTGGGATCTACATAAATGAGGTAAAGGATCAAATAATAATCACTATATGCAAAGAAAACAATGAATGTCGAGTTAAGCATGTTTAACAATAAACAAAATAAGCAGATGACATGCTGGAAGGTTTTTACCTGAAACTACAACTAAAACACCTTTACCTGGAGCACTGATGTTTAGATGTTTAGAGAATGTCAATAAGATCTGTCCTTACAATGCAGTAAAGTTTTTATTATTAAAAAAAGTTAAAAGGTCACAATCATATTTGTCTGTAATTGGGTGTTTGAACTTGGCCAAAAGCTCACTGTACTTGTAACAGTTCCCATACATTAAACATGTTAAATGAACTGGGTTCCACTTGTTCTGATGACAGCCTCCGTGGTCTAGTGGTAGAGCAGAAGGTCTGGGGTACGATACCCGGTTGCATCATACCAAAAGACGTTAAAAGATTGTACTTCTTGTTACACTGTCGACCGCCTCTGTGGTAGAGTGGAAGGTCCGGTGTTCGATCCCCGGCCACGTCATACCAAAAGACGTTAAAAGATGGTACTTGTTGTTACCCTGCCTGGCACACGGCATTAAAGGGCTAAAACAAGGACTGGTCGGCTCGGAGTCAGTATACTGTGTCTGAGTGGGGTATTCATGTTAAACTGCGGCATGGTATCTCAGTGTGCTAACACTATAAATCGGCATCAGCCCAGACTAGTACAAGCAGCCACACACACAGGTGCATGTACGTCGCTATATAAGTGCAAAAATCTTTGGACGCGATCTTAAATCCAATTTCACCTCACCTTGTTACCCTGCCTGGCACACAGCATTAAAGGGCTAAAACAAGGACTTGTCGGCTTGGAGTCAGTATACTGTGTCTGAGTGGGGTATTCATGTTAAACTGCGGCATGGTATCTCAGTGAGCTGGCACTATAAATCGGTATCACTCCAGACTAGTTCAAGCAGCCACACACACATTCCTGCAAGTCACTATATAAGTGCAATAGTCAAGGATGCGACGTTAAACCCCATTTCACCTCACCTCACCTCACCTCACCTCACTGCTTCTGATACCTGATATTGTAATCGATTTATAAACACGAATGAGTATTGGGTTCACCACTATCAGCCAGAGACTAAACAACAGTCAAGGCAGTGGAAAAATCCGACATCTCCTACCATGAATAAGGCAAAGTTAGTCGCATCAGCCTGGCGGAGTGATGGCTTCATTTTTCTGTGATTACAAATTCAACCTCTCCCCACTTGAAAAAAGAGCTGTCTAGTAAGCATTATGCAAATAATGATTGTGTGATATTTTTCCTGTCAAGGGTTTTACACAACAAGGAGGAAGCCATGTTCACACTGGGATCAGTGAGTGAGTATGGTTTTACGCTGCTTTTAGCAATATTACAGCAATATCACGGCGGGGTACACCAGAAATGGGCTTCACACATTGTACCCATGTCGGGAATCGAACCAGCGTGACGAGCAAACGCTTTAACCACTGGGATCAAGGAACTGGATATGTAGAAAATAATTAGCAACCAACTCCATCAAAGTATTCCATCATGGTTAGACTCGGAACTTTTCAGCCACACCCTCTTAATAGTGCTAAGCCAAGCCCACGCACTCACCCAAGCTATAGCAAACAATCTGGAAACAAACTATGAACATTTGGATATATAATCTAACAATCATTAAGTTATTATCCACCGCCACGAAGTGGAAGGGGGATAAAGGAATGGGTGCCGTCCGTCCGTCCGTCCGTCCGTCCGTCCCTGCGCCACATCTCATTTCCGGAGCAGATCTCAAAACCGTACCATATTTCTTCACCAAACTTGGCACATAGATATGTCTAGTGGTTAACTGGTGCCTTTTGATATTGTTTATATAGTTTTTGTATTGATATGATTTATCTTTTCGTATTTTGATATGATTTCATTTTTTATCTTTGGCTGCTCTGTTTATATACGCTTGAGTAGTTGTCCATCTCTCAGAGGTAGTTTGGCCTTCGCTATTGCATCTCTTGGCTTTAGGAGACCTATGACAGATAGCGGATCTAACTGCAATTCTTGTTTCGACCGTGCCCAGACTGGGGCATGATCTTGACATTCCAATAGCAAGTGAGCAATCCATTCAGGTTGATTGCAAGATGGACAAACCTTGTCAGGGTGCTTTTTGTGACCGAGTCTGAGGCGTGAAATGGCTACTTCAACTTTCCTTACATTTGAACACGAGTATGGCTTTTGGTGGATCTTGGGTTGAATTTTGTTAAGCCATCTGCCGATCTCACTTGCATCCCACTGGGCTTGCCATCTTTGGGCTATGGATGCTTTGATTTTGCTCTTTATCTCTAGTTTACTAAAGGGAATAGGCTGTATCTCTGCTTTGTCTAGAGCTAGCTTCGCAGAGTGTCTGCTTTCTCATTTCCATGATTATCTATGTGAGGCGGGTTCCAACACAGCTCCATATGTTTCATCTGGTCCGATGGTCTTGTATATTCGTGTAGAATATTATTGACTGTGTTTCGTCTCGAGTTTTGAGTTCCTGCAGCCAATAGCTTTAAGTGCACTTGGCGAGTCTGATAGGACGACTGCCTTTGCTTCGGGTAGTTCCGGTATGAGTTTGAGTGCATGATGAATTGCCTCCATTTCGGTAGTGAATACGGACTGACCATCAGGCAGGCTAACCGAATATGCTTGGGATTTGGATCCATGTATATTGATCCCGTAACCAGCACTGTTGTTGATAGGATTCTTGGATCCATCAGCGTATATGTGAGCCCAGCTGCCCCAGGTTGTTTGAATTTTAGTGATATCTACTGATCATAGTAGGGTTGGGTTTTCTTTTTCACTAACTTCTGATGTTAAAGCAGTGTCAATTTTTTGGGAGTTTTTAAAGTCCTGGGAGGGTGTCACCCTGTGTAGTGACTTTCTGGTGGCTGAAATCACAGTTTAGACTTCGGAAGAGTTCACGCACTAATATCCCAGATGGCGTTAGTGAGGAATATCTTCTTGCCATGTCTTTTTCCATAAAGAGATTGATATTCATCCCCAGAACGATAATGTTGCCCGCTCTCTTCTTAGTTTCAATGGGAGTTCTCCTGTTTCTACTTGTAGTGCTTGTAGTGATGCCCCTGTTGCTGCATCTGTGGTTCTTGTTAGGGCTTTGTACTGTATTCTGTCGGCTCAAGACAGTATTTGATGCTGAGTGAAAGGCCTCACAACCCTAAACATTTTTGATCTGATAAGTGATTTGAATATGAATGTCAACTTCTTTATTATGAGGAACACAACATTTTGGAGTATATGCTTACTGCAGGTGAATGATGAAAAAGTAAGTATATACTCTGAAACGTTGTGTTCCTCATAATAAAGAAGTTGACATTCATATATTCTCATCATCAACGTTTGTACTTTTCACTCTAGCATTGTCATGACAATAATGACGATGTGTTGTTGTTACAATAGTGAAATGTTCTCTTATTTAGTGATTTGATTACAGTGTTGCCTAATTGTTCTATTGACCAGGCTACAAAATGTGCAGATGTTTTTGTACATACCATTTCTTTTTAATAGTGAGTGATTATGGTTTTACACCACTTTTAGCAATATGCCAGCAACATTACGGCAGGGGACACCAGAAATGGGCTTTGACACTTCTTTTTAATAAATTTATTAACATTTGATACAAGCCAGTATAATTCTTCCAACAATCACGAATGAACCTGTTTCAGGGAATATGTCAGACTAGATATATATGAGATTATGACCACTTTGAGGTGGGTGAGGTGAAATGGGGTTTAACGTCGCGTCCAAGATTATTGCACTTATATAGGGACGTTCATGTACGTGTGTGTGTTTGTGTGGCTGCTTGTACTAGTCTGGACTGATGCCGATTTATGAACATGAATACCCCACTCAGACACAGTATACCGACTCCGAGCCGACCAGTCCTTGTTTTAGCCCTTAATGCCGAGCGCCAGACAGGGTAACAACAAGTACCATCTTTAAACGTCTTTTGGTATGATTCAGCCAGGGATCGAACCCCGGACCTTCCGCTCTCTGGGCGGACGCTCTACCACTAGACCACGGAGGGAGTCCATGACCACTTTGATGAGCCCCTTATGCATGACAGACTAATGGCCACAGTAAGTGTGGATCTTGGATTTTAAACCAACAACCAGCAAAACATGACAGGTGAAGCTGATGCAACACCACACAACAAACTGGCACCATATATTCCCATTTATCCCTCAACTATTGCAAGTCCTATGCTATTTGCAAGAGGCGACTTAATGTGGTCCGACTCGGTGACTTGGTTGATAACGGGTCACTGTCCCCTGACATTTTGGATTGTTGCTCATAATATTGATCGCTGGATGTCTGGTCCAGATCCAATTCTCTGCAGGCCACTGTCATATAGCAAACAAACCTAATCTTCCACACCGAATGTTCGATACAACCATATACGTACAAGTGTAACTTGGTCTGAACTTCCGGTTGCATTACCCCGGTATTAACCTTCGCAGTGTTTGAGCCCATTTGTCAACTCCAACAAACAAAAAACAAAGACAAGTGTACATATTAAACATTTATATGAGGAATCTGATGCCCATGTCACAGGCAAGCTTACACCTAGCACCTACTGTACAGTGTATTCACAGTGTAGTGTACTAGTTACGCCCACTATAGGGCAGCTAGCAATATCCACTGGGGCACGTGGCTCATCACTTGTGTGAGAATGTACAAAAGCCTTATATACAGATGGTCTTCTCTTGATAAGAAATACAAGCTTGAAAAAGGATATTTCACATTTTTACAAAATTGACAATTTGATTGTTAGATTTGGGTTTGATTATATTAATCATAATTGTTAAATTTAAGCAGCTGGGCTTGAAAGCCATCCTCATCCAGTAAAAGAGATTCAGAATGCCGAGCCTACATATCCATGTGAAGCTCAGTCTCTCCCTTCATTATGTTCACACACAACAAAGAAATAAGCATCCCCGCTTATCCATGGTATAATACTGCTTTCTTTTACAATAAATACCCTGGACCATTCACTTCCATTGCTTCGTTGTAAGCCCGATTCAAATGACATGATGCTCTAAACAGCTGTCCAATCAAATTACACTGATGAGTGAGAGAAATTCTATTTTAATTTAGATATGAAAAATTGAGATCGTGACTTCCAAACTGAAGATATGGTAACATATGGATCCAGGGTACTTATCATAACAGAATGGAGACATAATACCCTGGACAAGCAAGGATGGAAAATAAGCAGAAGATAAAGCAGATGCTGCAGTCAAACAGGTAACAAAAGTTGATCCAACTATCTTTGCTTTATCTCATGACATGTTCATCAACATATTAAGCTAGTGATAGCAAGACATATGAGACAATGTTGATTCTGTGGTGACAGTTGAGCAGACAATGCCTCCAGCTGTACATGAAATGGCAACAGAAGATGGAAATGAAGAGGACCTGTATCCGGTAGTTATTTGGCTTAATGTTTGATCCCTATATCAATGCAAACACAGGAAGATGAACTGAAGGTCTCATGGAGCTGATGGGATCATTGGCATTGGAGTTACAACTTGATAAATAGATACTACAGTCAAAACCAATTCTCACAGACTGTCATAACGATGAAATCTGAAGTTTATTAGGTATATGAACAGTAAAATCACTGTGCCAAAACCTGTAACTTAAAATCATTTTCGGTAGATTTTAGTGTTGATATATGGACTTTTATTGGCAAAATTTATTAGACCGAAGAAATTTGACAAGGCTGGGGCTTCGGTCTAGTGCTGAAAATTACAGACTAGATCAGTAAAATGTGTGGAGATTTGAGTTGGGTTTGTTACATGTAACTTCCTGTATCTGACTGTGTTACATCGGAATCTAGGGAGGCAGTATTTCCTGTTGTTATTTCACTACGAGAATACCCATATGAGAAATAACAGACATATTTCTCCCAGACTATAACTTTGCTGCCTGAAACTTACGTTGTTCTATGTATGTTCTATTAATGTTAGACAACAGGGCCCCGTTCCACAAAGCCATCTTAGCGCTAAGGTGATCGTAACTCCCATACTTTAACACTGGTTTACGACAATCATAGCGCTAAAATCGCTTTGTGGAACGGTGCCCAGTACATCATAAATCCTGGGCAGCGACTTGCCAAGGGTCACTACGACTGTTTTGTTTGTTTGTTTGTTTGTTGTTTAACGCCCCACTCAGCAATATTACAGCTATATTATGGCGGTCCATAAATAATCGAGTCTGGATCAGACAATCCAGTGATTGACATCATGAGCATGGATACATGCAATTGGGATTGATGACATGCATCAACCAAGTCAGCGAGTCTGACCACCCGATCCTGTTAGTCTCCTTTTACGACAAGCATAGTCACCTCTTACGATAAGCATAGTTGCCTCTTACAACTTTGCTGCCTGAAACTTACGTTGTTCTATGTATGTTCTATTAATGTTAGACAACAGGGCCCCGTTCCACAAAGCCATCTTAGCGCTAAGGTGATCGTAACTCCCATACTTTAACACTGGTTTACGACAATCATAGCGCTAAAATCGCTTTGTGGAACGGTGCCCAGTACATCATAAATCCTGGGCAGCGACTTGCCAAGGGTCACTACGACTGTTTTGTTTGTTTGTTTGTTTGTTGTTTAACGCCCCACTCAGCAATATTACAGCTATATTATGGCGGTCCATAAATAATCGAGTCTGGATCAGACAATCCAGTGATTGACATCATGAGCATGGATACATGCAATTGGGATTGATGACATGCATCAACCAAGTCAGCGAGTCTGACCACCCGATCCTGTTAGTCTCCTTTTACGACAAGCATAGTCACCTCTTACGATAAGCATAGTTGCCTCTTACAACAAGCATGGTCGCCTCACGTCTACTGACCTGCATCCTCATGTTGATGTCATCACTTACAACTGATACTAGTATCTCTAACATTCTTAACTCAAGGATGAACATCATCTGACAGCTTACATCCCATCACAGCTAGATGAGGGTGCATCTTTACAAGATTCTAGTTCACTTTGAGAAATGAAGAATTCTAATATAAACATATGACTGTATTTAGTCAAGCCTCTGTTTAAACATCTTTTCAAGAAAAATAAACTTCTGACCATCGAAAAACTGGCAAACATTCATTCTATTCACAGCGAGCACAGCACATCACACATGACTGAAAACGAGTTCATTCACCAGGGATTACAACTTAGAGTCAGACAGCTAATTGATGTGTGAAACTCAGGTGATTTCAAAATAGAATGTGACAATGAATATTCATCAAGGGAAAAACATTGCATATTGTTCTCATGTTTAGTTTAACTTATAATGAAACTGGCCCAAATCATACTTGGTACTTCCTGGAAATATTTATCTTTAACAACTGCATCGTGATAGGCTGAAATTTGAAAATGCATAAGAACAGATTAAATGTTGCGATACCAATTGCCAGGGAAATGTAAATACCAAGCTTCATTGACACTCAGCAGCCATCTGGAATACATTCAACAGACACCTGTAATAGATCCACATTTCAGAAAACTGAATCAAGATGGAAAACATTGCATTAGGCTAAAAATATTTTTTTAAAGATGCAAAAGTATTTTCGTTAAAAATGTTCTCTTCTAATTCATTTCATATATCTAGAAGTGTATCTATCTGCTAAAGTTTCATTACAAAGTCAGTTATTGGTAATAATATAATGATAGCAAGAAAACAAATACTGAATGAATCTCATCTGCCATTTGCTTCTTAGCTCTTATTAAAAAGAAATCCCATAAAAATAGTAGCACTTAAAGACAAAATATAATTAAGTGTCACTCCATCAGGAGCCTACTTAAGCACCATGATATGTTCTCATGTTTGGCAATAGTAGTCATGCTAGCATCCACTCAAAGGCCAGAACCTATTCCACTGGCAGCAATAATCTATTGTTTTAAAAAATTATCTCATGTCCGTTTTTTTTGGGTGCATTTCAACTTTTGTTCTGAACAAAGACAATTATACACATTTGCCTTCTGTCTGATCTGAATAAATTTTGCTAAAAAAACAATGAAAGTAAATACAATTTCGAAAATCCATAGAAAAAGTAAGTTCTGCAGTGTGAAATAAATGTTCATGGCCAACTGTGTCCTCCATAACTGCTTGTGACACACAGGTAACAGTGTTAGGAAACACCCTCAGCTCAATCAATTCACAATTTTCAGGCACTAAAATATTTTTATTACTTTTCTGTAATTTGGACCCTCATGGAAGTCAAAGACAGGGCCACTGTCAATTAGCATAGTGCAAAAAAAGCACTGGCTTAAAATCTTGTGTATGTCTCAATCTGACATGAAATCTGAAATGATCATCTAAAAGCTGGTGACAGATGTCTTTGAGGAATTTTCCGACAAGTCAATTTTCTTGACATGGTAATGTATACAAATGAAGGTCCCAATCTCAATGCTAGGACTCAACTCCTGTATTAACACAGATTAATATTTGTCAAAGAGGAAATATGATCTGGGCCTTGTTCCACAAAGCGATCTTAGCGCTAAGGTGATCGTAACTCCCATACTAACATAGATCTAAGACAGCCGTAGCGCTAAGATCGCTTTGTGGCCCTGTTCCCCAGCATGTTCTAATTCCCACAGTCTAAAGTTGTATCCCCAAGATCGATCTGAAGACATCTGTGTCCATTAAGCTGTTAGTCTTGGTCCAAACAGATATGAAAATGAGATGATTATCATATGACATGATTGAACATTCCCTGTTGAGAATGTAACTAAAAGAGCAATAGTTTTAAACATTATCACAGTCCAAGCACATCAACACTTCTAAACAATCTGTGGGTAACCTTTGAAAGAAGCTGTAACCAAAACAAAGCATGCTTTTGAATGAGGAAACCTCTATGTCCATAATGAGCTAGTCAATTAGAAAAATATTTTGCTCCTTGGAATAAGAGAGTTTCATGGGATTAACCCAGGTTTCAACAATATTTGAGCCTATCGGTCCTGTCAGTTTACTGTTGGAAGAAAGCTCCAAGTGACAATGTTGGATTCAAACCCCTGACACGCAGATCATGGCACAAGCTCCTCACAGCGATAGCCCATTCGCTCCCTATACTATCGCTGCCACCAGTCAAAACTCCCCAACCATGCCTGGAGTTGAACTCGCAACCGACTGACCGTTATGTTTACAAACAAGTGACGACTGTCGTGAGGCCGAATACATTTATCCCTGCTAAATTACTTTCTTTGTTTGTCAATTTGAATTTCTATTTCATTAAAACTATCATGTTATTGATATAGTAAGAATGTAAGGCAGAATTTGTTTGATTTTCCATTAGTCTGCAATCTCTAACCAATCTGATTATACAAACAACAAAGTAAGTTCATCTGGAAAACATGGTCAATCGTAAACCTTTCAAAATGAACAATGATGGCATTCCCAAAGACATAAACAAAAGTATGAACGTTACTGCATTTGGAGTTAGAGGGTAAATTTCAAGATTTAGTAATGGCCACACCCACACTGGTGGCAGCGATGTTACCGAGAGTGTAACGAAGGTGTCACACGCTGGGAAAGAGCTTGATCATGGCACTGCTAGGGGAAGCAACTCTGCAAAGTGAACTGCGGTTCTTATTCCACTGTGCCATTCTGACACATTATACCCTTTGATGTAATCCCCCTTATAAATCCAGTGTCTGGAAACACTCTTCTGAATAATATCTTGATGCTGCTTACTCTCATATGCAGTTCACTGCACCACAATGCTCTGATGTTCTGATTTTAGGCTCAGTTCCTTTGTATTATGTCACTGATGGCCTTCCAAAATGTGTCTACACTGAATCAGGACCAGATGATATGAATTTGAGTTACGTACATTCACGAAAATCAATTTACAAATCTAACAGAAAAAATAGCTCTAAAATAAATGTAAGTCTCCAAAACAGACCCAATCATCCAATACCAATACAATCACTAAACCATTTGCGTTATTTTGTCATGGAAAATTGTGATAAACAGACTATTATAACTTTGTAGGAATACTTTTCATTGATTTGATACCCCTGAATCATTCATTTGAAACCTACAGTAAAACTTCAGTTTCACTCATGTACTACTCAAACAGCATTAAAGAAAACTCAATTCTTTCATTACTAGAATTAATCAGTCATGGAATGACAGAGTTACTTTAGTAATATGAAAGAATCCATTCCTTAACTTCTTTTGAGTAGTATATCAAGACATATTTACCAAAGATAACACGTCCTAAAATACAAAAAACGTTTACCTCATACATACTAGATGATATCTGCATGTTTCAAGTTACACACAGTTTTTAAACAGCTGTGTTCTAAAGACTCTGAAATTTTTAAGAGGAGTAAAACATCTAACCACTCATACTGCTACATTGTTAAGAACCTAATTTCACCTCTCCCTCTTTCACTGACCACATGTTAGTTCCAGCTTTCTTCAACTTGTCATGGGGTTTGTAAGATCAAGTAATATATCAAATTAAAAGGTAGATTTTCTTCCATCTGTACAGGTGAGTAAATGTACAAATTAATTAGATCACAATTTATTGATAAAATGTGTATATGTGATGTGTATATGTGTAGAAGTCGCTTCACGACATGGAAATGATAGCACAATGATTATGACACTAACACACATACTGAGATTAAATAATGATTCCTGAAAGTCTTCAGCCAGATCAAATACTGGGCAGCATCATCCCCTGCTTGCTTGTGCCAAAACCAGAAATAATATCCTTTTTTGTAATTAAAAAATGTTTCAATTCCTACTACACGTCTCAACATAGAGGAAATCCTATTGGTACAGAACACACGGCTGTCTGTGTAGATCATGAGAACACACCTCAACTAGACTAATTCACAGCGCTATTTATGTTTGAAGCCATTTTTTCCATATTGACAATATTTTGGCACTTTTCTGATCCTCAAAAACTGACCAATACACCAAAATCAATCACTCATAAACTATGCATTACTAATAAATGTTCACTAAATTTTCAAAAGCACTTCTAATTCAAATACACGGGAAGCTAAAGCATTTAGTGTATTGACTGTTATAGATGTCAGATGATCTTGTGTTCACGGAGACTTGATGCTTACAGAAAATACAGAAGAAAAGATTATTTAATATATGAACCAGAATGCAACTATATTTAATGGTCTCAGATTTACAATTTTCACACTTTTCCTTGTGCCAAAACCCAATAGTTGTTCTAACTATTCATTTCCTTAACAAAATATAATTTCCACAATTCTCTGAACATATTTAAACTTGTGTGTCTCCCTGGTCAATACAATTCTACATCTCAACAGTCAACACTCCATTGCATTAAAGTAAGCACTGATACGTTGTTATAATATCTCCTTATCCGGTCTTGTTTATTCAAACGAACTTACATTCTTTAAATAATTTTCTTTGATTATTGCCGTAATTTCAGATATTAAATTCAGCCATTCAAGCAAGCTATTAAAGAAATTAGAAAATATATTGTATTAAAGCCAGTTTTTCACCTTATTCCTCAATGGCCCCAGATTGATGAATGAAGAGGTACACACGCATGTATTTGCAGCTCTTTGAGCCATAAATGAACATTTGTATAATGACAATAAAACAGCATGGCAAGGACATTCAATGGGAGGATAAAACATAACATCAGACGAAAATAGAGCATGTACATAAATGCCTTTACATAAAGTGTATTTCTAAATATTGTATATCTGAATATCTAAGACCTGAGGATATGGCTAATAAAGTCCCATTCCTAACAAACATTGTCCAATAATCTGGCTATTCTGCTGTGCTTTGCCATATTTCTGCTGCAAAACGTTTTATTCTTATCCATCCATTTGTTTCTCATTTTTTGTCATGAACATGAAAATATAAAATAGAATGATAATGCGTGAAGCCTTGATTTGACCTTGACCTTGATTGATGTGTAATCAGATATTTTATATATTTTATGACGAAAACTGATTCAAACAAAAATATAGCAAAGCACAGTAGAGTCAGTTCAGTCTGAAAATCACATGATCACACATGCTATCTGCCTAAATACTAGTCATCAATAAGCCAGTCTTGAGACGCCTACTTACATGAACTATCAGCACAAATACACAGTGATAAGATCAAACAGTCCCAAACCCAATACATTCTGCCTGCAGAAGTCTTACGCCATTATGTTTTTCTAAAGAAATAGCATTTCCCACTTGATACTGTGGTTGAATTTTAGCAAAATAAATAAATTACATTAATATAATGACAAAATAAATACACAAATATTACATCTTGGTTGTAGTTAAGACCATGATATCCTTCGTGAAGCCTCAACCAGGAATATGTACCCATCATATGGCGTTTCTCCTTCTCATTTTTTGCATTCATATTTTCTTATGATCTCAGCTGATCTGCATGATCACCCAGACGATATATTGTTCATCATTTTCATGATCAGATTTGATCTCTGTTTTATCTGCAGTTGTCCATCATGCTCAGAAATCCCAGTTCAGGGCCTACAACTCTGGGCGGGACTCATGCTCTGTTGGGGCATGGATTACCCCCCTTGAGCAGCTCACCTCCAGGGGTCTCTTTCCCTGCACCCCTGAGCACCTGGTAGTGTGTACATTTAGATTATTCCATTGTCTAAGTTCCTGTTTCATCAGAACAGCATACTTTGGCGACGACGGTTGCCTGAAAGGGACGTAATTCTTCCATCACAAAACATATCAACAGAAGGATAACATTATTGTAATGAAATGTAAATAGGAGGATAAGATCTGGTATGTCTCACAAAGATAGTTTAAAAAAATCCTGCAAAAAAGATTCATCGTTGACATAGATATTACACAAAATTGACTCACAGAAAGTGATAAACACATATTCAATGAAACTATATAGGGCTTATAGAATTCAACAAAATTTGACATGACTGATTATTAATGTTTGTTTGTTTTGTTATTTAATGCCACACTCAGCAATATTCCAGCTATAAGACTGCAGTGTGTAAATAATTCCTTCTGGACTGCACAATCCAGTGATTACTATTATGAGCCATGATTCATACTATCGGGTACAATGACAAAGTCACCGAGCCCTACCACCTGATCCATTTGGATGCAAGCACTAAGATCAGAGTTCATTTTAGATTGCAACACACTGTACCCTATTGGGGAATCAAACCCGGGTCTTCGGTGAGACCACAAAATGCTTTTGCTTCCAAGCTTACCCCACCTCTTGTATTAAATATGCAATTTGTGTTGTGCACCAGTGCTGGCTGTACTGACCTGATGTTGCTACGGACGACGACCTCATCCCGGGGTCCCGATGTAGAGACACTCCTGGTAGTGTGAATATGGAAACAGCTGCAAGTGCAACAGGCCACAGTCAGATCCCACAACCCACATCCAATATACGCATGGACACTTCATCAGACTCTTCATTTAGGTGGATCAAGGTATGTATTTGAGTTTACTAACAGGTTAACTACAGTTGTTCACAGATCAGCCAAGTTGTCAATGAATAAATCATGTATACTTGCATGTTTATCATCCCTCAAAATGTTGTTGGGCTAATATTACAATAATCTTACAGATGCAATCATAAACTGCGTTAACCGTTGACGAATACATTTATTTTTCAATTAACTTGGATTCGGCATACATCTTGTCCAAAGAGACACATAGGTATTCATCAAGAAACTTCATAATCTTATTAAGACAATAAAAACTACTTGTCAGATTATTAAAATTCTTTGGCAATAGTTTTAACTAACCCAATACTATTGAAACATCAAAACTGTCCTTATGTTAATCAGCAGTTGGTACCAAACACTTTGAGTCTATTAGCCCAAACCTTTCTCTTGAAAACACTTTCAGTAAATCTTTGTGTTAGTGTATGGACCTAAAGACGTTTACTAGACTCGGGCTACAGACCACAGCTAAGTTACATCCTGAATCAGTGACATGGACATGGTCCAATCTCATTCAAATCAGATCTTAAATCTAGCTACCGCTAAACAGATATCTGAAGACATCCCATAAGGGGTCATGTCAGAACGTCCTTTCATCCGACCCATCAGAGCGTTACTTACCAGATCATGAAAGTGACAGTCGGAATGTGATTTCTAATCATGCAGCCTCGAAAACTTTAAAACGAGGTATTCCGAACGATAGTTATGGGCTTAACGACTGAATCCATACAATCTAGACCATATATTAGCCATCTGAGAACGTTCTTTTGTTCAGGTTTCAAATTTTTAAGAGAATTTGTCAAAATATGTTTCGGAGTGTAGTTGCCAATTTGAAAGTTAGTGCCGTAAAGCACGAGAAAGCTGCCTTCTGATTGGCTAATGTCGACTTCTTGTCAGTAGTTCCATTGGTCAGTCAGAGTTTGCGAAAGGTCGGCCTGACGTGACCCGTAATTGGATGTCCTCAGATCTTTGTTTAGCTGCAGCGAGAACTAAGATCTGATTGTAATGAGATTGGGACATGGTCTGAACAAGCCACTTACTGTCAGGCAGCCGTAGTATTGAAGGCCCGAAGCTGGTGAAGAATGGCTGCTTCATCCCCTGGGCAGCCGATATCCTGCTCTTCCCCTCGTACTGGACAAACACAGATTATCACACAGTTAGAACTTCAGTTTTGCTGTCAGTTTTGCGGACCTCTTGTCCAATGGAAAAGCTGTATATTGCGTAAACTTCACATTAAAATATATACAAATGAATTCCAGCCATAAGAGGGCATCCTGTAAACAATCAATAGACCAGACACTCCAGTGATTGATACAGCTGTCAATATCATTTGTTTGTGTGTTTGATGTTTAACGCAACACACTGCAATATTCCAGCTATATGACAGCGGTCTGTAAAAAATCTGGACCATACAATCCAGTAATTGACATCATGAGCATCGATCCACAATCAAGTCAGCGAACTTGACCACCCGATCCCGTTAGTCGCCTCTTATGACAAGTATAGTCGTCGTTTACGGCAAGCATGGGTTGCTGGGTCTTCCCGTGTCCTGTCAATATCAATGGTGTGCTGATCCGTACCCAATTCCAATGCAGGAGAAAAATACTACACAACACTTGATAGGGACATTCTCGGTGGCCCGTTCGGGGATAAATATGACTGGATGTTTGGAGATGTTGATTTACGAATTGGATGCAATTTGGGCATGGAACTGACTCAATATATAAAAATATATATCACACAGTTCCAAGTCAGCTTATGTATAGCCATGTTGACTCAGACATTTTTGAGTGGGTGACTGTTTCACGGTAGAAAATCTTTATTCAATACTTTATTAGTGAAAATAGTGAAAAATCAAATTCAGTGTTTCTTACCTTCAAAAATCTGGACAGAATGTCTAAACCATCAGAATCCAATCTGCAAAGAAAGGAATTTACAGAGTCAAAGGAATCATTAACAGAAAGTGTTTTGTGAAAAACAGCTATTAAAGTACTGTATTACAGTACTGATATGACTTCTTGAATGACACATTAACATTTATCCAGACATGACACAGATGAATGTGACACAGAAATAGTTGACATATAATTCCTGCACATGGACTTGGCAGAGTTACAGTTTAATTTTCTTCACTTTGAAATAAAAGGAATCAGGAATATTTGCTTTACACATGTCAACACCCAATGAAATGTTTCTGGTGGCTGTGGCAACCATATCTAAAATCAGAAACAAATTCTGTGAGCAACTTTAAGCGACACCATAGCTGAGTTTATTCATACAAACAAAGTAACAATAATTTATGGCCTTGCTTGAGAAAGCATAAGGATCTATCCCAAAGTCGCCTTAAAGTAAATAAAGAAGTTGTTATCCATAATTTGTGTCTACTTTAGCTTCCGTCAGCTTTTAAGGATTGCCTATCAAACATTCATACAAACTTTCCACCAAAGGATTTGTAGCTTGAGAGGAGATGTCGAAGATGCAAAAGTTAATGACAAACAGACAACTGTGGACAACATAACAATTTGTAAAGTGCTGCACCAAAAGGTATGTATTAGGCTTGTCTCATCTTATTTTAGAAAAGTGAGTCTGTTTCCATGTGAACAAGATAAAGGCCTGGTCATGTGATAAGCCTTTACCCACGGCATGGTCACATGGCCGAGTAAGCTCAGGGCTTATCGCCTATTGTGTACACACAAGGCTGCAGAATAGTTGATTTACTGTCCCCTTTAGCTGAAATAGACAGTCCTGATCAAATAGTTCACATATAGAAACTGACCTTGGTGCTATATTGATGAGAGGTTCTGGTCTGTAGAATGGAAAGTTGTAGGAGACAAACTCCTCATTGGTCGCGATTCCTGAGAACTCTTCATCTGAAGGAGTTCCAAGTGTCTTGAAGATAAGGTGGAGCTCATCCTCCACTGTGGAGCCAGGGAACAGCGGCCTGCCGCATGCCATCTCGTAGAAAATACACCCAACTCCCCTGCAGACACAACACAGCCAGCTTGTACCGATGGGAGTCAGTTTGTTTGTGTGTTTGTTTGTTTGTTGTTTAACGCTGCACTCAGCAATATTTCCAGCTATATGACAGTGATCTGTAAATAATCGAGTCTGGACCAGACAATCCAGTGGTTGATATCATGAGCATCGATCCACGCAATTGGAATATGATGACATGCATCAACCGAGTCAGCAAGCCTGACCACCTGATCCTGTAAGCCGGCTCTTACGACATGCATAGTCGCCTGTTACGGCAAGCATGAGTTGCTGAAGACCAATTCTATCCCGGAGGAGTGAGGCATGAGTGAGAGAGTGAGTGGTGAGTGAATGGAAAGGTGAGTGGCATGTGAGGAATCAGATGGGCGTCTAGACCAGACAAACCAATGATTGATATTACAAGCAACTCCAACACAATCAGCAAAGTCACCGAGCCTGACCACTGAGCTTATCACCTCTTACATTTTGTTTTGTTTGTTGTTTAACGCCACACTCAGCAATATTCCAGCCATGAAACAGCGGTCTGTAAATAATCAAGTCTGGACCAGACAATCCAGAGACAGACAGCATGAGCATTGACCTATGCCATTTGGATAGGTTAACATGCATTAACCAAATCAGCGAGCCTGACAACCTGATCCCGTTCATCGCCTCTTTCGACAATCATGGGACTCTTACAACAAGCATAGCTTACTATAGATCTAATGAAAGCTATCGATACAATTAACAATTGCCCATAATACATTGAGAAGAATTATTTAGATACACTTTTATTAAACCACCTGTGCATCATTACCATAGCCACAAATTAACATGCAACCAAAAATATTTGAGAAATTATATAAGATCTGAAAAACTTCCCAGATTGATAAAACCTAATAACAACAGGTCTCGGATACATGATTTCAAGAAAACACACAAAATATTAGAATATGATAATAACATTGATCCGTTGGCCCAAGTATATGACAGGACAAGATGAAGATCCACGTGATTCTCTTCACTGGGTAACACTTAACTAAGGAGAAAGTTACATACCACATATCAATCTGTGTTGAGTACTCCGTGGACCCGAGCAACACATCCGGTGGGCGGTACCTGCACAAACAGTTCATAACATGATTCGTTATGTCACACAATGAGTGACTGAATAAGTTGGGTTTAATGCCGCTTTTAACATTATTTCAGTTAAATCAGGGCATGTCAGCTTAATGTGGGAGGAAAGCCCAAGGTGATGCAGGTCTCAGACGTTTACCACTTTGGTGAAACCCATGAACACGGGTATGGTGCTGACAAACCAAGAAGCATAATCAGGGTAAATCTTGGATTCAAACGAACGATCATGGGATCTTGTCTGTCTCAGGGACATAACTCTGCACAGCAAATTGCAGCACCTAACTTGACAGGGCCACCAGTGCCCCCTACATCACTAAGGATTTCATCATGCTTTCATCTCAGCAGACTATTATAGAAATGTCTGGCTAGGATTATAGTAACCAAATATTTAACAATGCTCTGATGAATAGTTGTAACAAACATGATAAAATTACAACTTTAAGTACAACTGAAATATTATCTTACCACAATGTGACCACTTCATTTGAATATGTCTTGGTTGGAATTGACTTTGCTCGGGCTAAACCTAAAACAGGAAACACAAACATATAAGTCGGTAGCCATTTGTGATCTTATTTGCAAAACATTTAATCAAAGTGAGTCAATGAAAATCTACTGATCTGACAAACTACATCACTGTTGACTGGTACACACATTAATGTTGATGTGACGTGTAACAATGTCACAATGTTAATGACATCAAACCCCAAAATTGTTGAGGTCATGTCAGTGTGAGTTTCGTGACATTGTTTCCAAAGTAGAATATGTATTCCCAGCATCTAACCCCAAAGTGTTGATAGCCATGACATCATGATATGGCCTTCCTGGGCAATGCCAGAAGTCAGTACTTCTTGTTGTACATCAGCTTAGCCCTCTCGCTCATGTGTTTATCCCTGTACTGGACAAGAATTAGGTACTGGAGGCCTGTCTTGCAACAAACTCCTATAGCATAATTCTCAATTTAACTGTACAATTAAGTACTGCTTATTAGGGCTGGGACGAGTAACTCGGGTACCGGGGTACCCGGGTTGGGTGGGTACTGAGTAGGACCTGGGTACCCATAGGTTGGTTGGTTGGTTTGTTGTTTTATGCCGCACTCAGCATTATTCCAGCTATATGACGGCGGTCTGTAATTAATCGAGTCTGGACCAGACAATCCAGTGATTGATATCATGAGCATCGATCAACGCAATTGGGATCGATGACATGCATCAACCAAGTCAAAGAAACCTGACCACCCGATCCCATTAGTCGCCTTTTACGACAAGCCGAGTCGCCTTTTACTACAAGCCGAGTCGCCTTTTACGACAAGCCGAGTCGCCTTTTACGGCAAGCATGGGTCGCTGAAGACCTATTCTACCCCGGATCTTCATGGGTCGGGTACCCATAGGACTACCCAGATCCATGGTTAGTCACGTGATGTATTGTTTTATGACAAAATATATCTAGAACTCTATGTCCACTGATGTTTGTGTTTCTTTCTGACTGTGCACCCATTCCTTCTTATTATTTATAAGGTTTGAATAAAGATATAACTTAAGTCAACTTCAGTGTCAAATGCATGGGATCACTTACAACACATATTTCATACTAATTCTCAAATTCCACGTTCAAATATATAATACATAATATATTGAAGTAAAAGTTCATCAAGATGTAGCTTTGCGTATCTAGCGTTCGGCAAGTATTCAGTGACCCCCCCCCCCCCCCCCCCCCCTGATGTATGGAGGCATGAAGTGACATGTGCCCAATAGCTTCCTAACATTAATCTGTCCGTTATCAGACAGTGCCAGGATGTCCAAATGTCAGCCCTCATGTGAGCTGTTGCCCTTCGCATCCAAGCTGGCATCTCCTCATCACATAACTACAAACACATGGGGACCTACACCCATTGCAAGTTGTTATTTCACGTTGTATATTGCTCACAATTACATGTCTATTGCACAGTAGAGTTGGTTTACCGGTAGGGCAGGACATGCTTACCCTTTTCACGAACCCCTGGTGTCGTCATTTCACTGGTCCATTCATATAATTTTCACAGCTATTTTGCCCTTTATGCTAAAGTTACTCACTTGCATTGACATTTACATATACTGACACTTATTAAAACCATTATGATGAGGTCTGGCTGTTGCCGTTGCAGTTGATTCTGACTGAGGAATTCCCTGGTCATTCTGAATGTGTATTTAAAACAAGTATAACTGACACCACTGTAGGTTATTACGCAAAATCATAGAGATATTATGTTTGAACCATAACATGGATTACGGTAAGTCAAAGAAATCACTCAAATCTGTTTATTCCATCAGTAGATCCAACCTACCCCTTCGGAGCTCGTTGATTCTACTCCCAGAATCAACAATCAAGTGATTTCACCATCATGATGTATGCTAAGAATTTTGTTTGTTGTTAACGCCGCACTCAGCAATATTCAAGCTATATGACGGTGGTCTGTAAATAATCCAGTCTGGACCAGACAATCCAGTGATTGACATCATGAGCATTGATCCACGCAATTGGGATATGATGACATGCATCAACCAAGTCATCAAGCCTGCATGACCACCCGATCCTGTTAGACACCTCTTACGACAAACATGGGTTGCTGAAGACCAATTCTAACCTGGAATCTTCATGGGTCTCTTACAAGAAGCATAGGTTACTTCAGATCTACGAAATCTAAAAGCAATCTTAGCACTATGACTATCGTGAGCCAATGTAAGAATGGAAATTATGATCAACTTAGCGCTAAGATCACTTTGTGGAATGGGGCCCTGATTAATGTCACACAAAGGCTGTGTCTGCATGTTTTGTTCAGGGTATGTACAGTGTGTGCTAATCAGGAAACTGTCTAAATGTGAAATGAACTATAATAAGCTGATCTTACTGGGCTCTGGCTTCTGACTAGTGGGTAAAGTCGCACACTGTATGAAATGTAACAAGGAGAGGTCATGGTACCTATCACATGTCTCGTGTACTATGTTTCTTATACCAATATTTGAACAGGTTGAAAAATTTACCAAAGTCTGCTAGTTTCAGCTCCCCACGCTCGTTGATTAGAAGATTTTGTGGTTTCAGGTCTCGATGGAGAACACGACGTTTGTGACAGTACGCCAAACCTCGTAATAACTGGTACAAAAATATCTGGAAAATAACACAAGAAAATATGAACTCCAATAATATTCTTTTAATATCACCAGTTAATGTTAGCTTATCTCCTGCACTGGAATCTCCACAAAACAGAGGATAATCCCTTCAATCTGTCAAATATGGCACAGAACTGTGGATTTGATTCTAAAATACAAACAACTTTTATGAAATGTGGAAGCAATTTTTTCACAATTTATTGTCAGACTGAATATATACGAGTAAAACTTCCTTACAAGGGAGATAATTCCTGCCACCTACCTTAACATTGGTCATGCTCATTATGTTGCCACAGTCATCCATATACTGTTTGAGATCCTTTTCCTGAAACAAGGAAGGAAGTACAAGACTCCTTACAATAGGTAGACTATTGGGGATATTTGCACAACTGCGATTGTATTGCAATCGTTATATTTTATTGTTTATTTATTGTTTAATGCTGCTCTCAGCAATATTCCAGCTGTATGACAGCAGTCTGTAAATAATCAAGTCTTGACCAGACAATCCAGTGATTTACATCATGAGCATCGATCCACGCAATTCAGATACAATGACATGCACCAACCAAGTCAGCGAACCTAACAACCCAATCCTGTGAGTCGCCCACTATGGGTTGCTGAAGACCTATTCTACTCCGGATCTTCATGGGTCGTATTGCAATAGTAGTAAACCAACTTTAAGGCATAATATTTATGTTAATCAACTAAATATTAATCTAACTTAAATAGTTTTTAAGGAAAATTTGTCCACTTTGAAAAGCGGAAGGACGGAAAGACAGAAGGATGGACAGACATAGGACTAACAATTGCAATAGTTTGATACTTTGATATATTGTTACACTCCTTCCAGCAGAAGTAGAAGACTCCTGTCAGGTGGCTTCTTGAAGATTACAAGGAACGAAATCCATCACAAACACACTGACAATCTAGAATCAAAACTTTCTGATGTCGATCAACAACAAACAGAGGCAGGCACATTGTATCATTCTTCCATCATTAGTCTCCACAGGACACCAATCTAAAAACAGGTGAAGTGAAGTGAAATGCGTTTAGCCTCTCTGCCAAGATAAAAGCGACGTGCGACCCACTGATGGTCTTAATGTCTTCTAAGTTTTATGACGCTGCCAAGGATCTAACCACCTTCAGCTCTCCGGGCAGACTCTCTATCCACACAACCACAAAGACGGTGACAAAACTACGTACATGCTCTCTGTTGTCCACACAAGCATTATTTTGTTATTCAGACAAAATGCAGTAATAGTCCCCAAACACCAACAGGTTTATACCCTGCACTGCCCAAAAAATCAAGGTCTTGCACAGATAAGAGATGGCAGCTGACTTAGTCCTTTGTGTTTTATATTCATCTCAAAGAGCTTATCACTACAGGCTGTACAGGTGGGTGCTACTTACGAGATATTCAAAGACAAGTGTCAGAGACTTCTCCGTGTGAATTATATCATGTAGCGTGACGACATTGGCATGCTTCAGATCTCTTAGCAGGGACACTGAAACAGACATGGGTTGGCAAATTAAAGTACATCTCAAATATCATGTTGTTCAGTACATGTTCCACTCGCCCTTCAATTTGCAGTCACACAAATCATTTAATTTATTAAAAATATTTACAAATACTGCTGTAAGACACCTGATGTTTTTTCTCGAGAGCCTTGAAATTTTGAATATCTCAAATTCAATGACATTTATTTTCTGATTTAAGACATTCATATTTATTTGATCATAACTTCTTTGGGAAATCACAGATAATCTGAGGGCAAGTCACCTAGAAATTTCAGACATTTCTATATGCAGGACATTGCAAAAGAACTGTGATATTTGTTTGTTTTTGGACGCCACACTCAGCAATTTTCCAGCTGTATGATCGCAGCCTGTATATAATAAAGTCTGGACCAGACAAAATCCAGTGATTGACATCATGAGCATCGAACTACGCATTTGGGATATGATGACATGCATCAACCAAGTCAGCAAGATTGCCCACTCGATCACGTTAGTCACCTCTTATGACAAGCATAGTCGCCTCTCATTGCAAGCAAAGGTTTTTGAAAAAGAGCTATGAATGATGTATGAACACTGGATATCTTTTCAAAATGAACACAATATATCTCCTATCTTAATAATGTGCATATAAATAATGCACCAAATCCACAAACTTGAGCAAAGGGGTACATTACTAGGCCTACCACAGTGAATGGATCAGTCTGCTTTCGATTTTATTCTCCACTCCCTGGGAAGTATACAATTTTTAATCTGTTTTAAATAACATACAAACTTTCAATATAACAGAAAATGAGGCAAAGGAACTATCTAATTACCATGTACTCTGTGAACCAGGGCTGGAGTACATGGCTTGGAGATGAGGCACACTAGAAGCCCTGACCTGTATCTATCCTAATGGAGCACCATCCTGTCAGTGGGGACACTGTTTTCAGTTTCGTTAACATTTCCCATCACTATCACTTACACTAAAGAGAATCTAAGTGTGGCTGGGCAGACAACATTTCCTTGATTGCAGTGCAGGGGCAGGTAACTCCCTTTCCTGATGGCAGGAGAGGGGCAGATAACTCACTTGCCTCATTGCAGAACAGGGTGCAGATAACTCACTTGCCTGATGACAGTACATGGGGAAGATAACTCACTTGCCTCATTGCAGAACAGGGGGCAGATAACTCACTTGCCTGATGGCAGTACATGGGGAAGATAACTCACTTGCCTCATTGCAGAACAGGGGGCAGATAACTCACTTGCCTGATGGCAGTACATGGGGAAGATAACTCACTTGCCTCATTGCAGAACAGGGGGCAGATAACTCCCTTTCCTGATGGCAGAACAGGGGGCAGATAACTCCCCTTCCTGATGGCAGGAGAGGGGCAGATAACTCACTTGCCTCATTGCAGAACAGGGTGCAGATAACTCACTTGCCTGATGACAGTACATGGGGAAGATAACTCACTTGCCTCATTGCAGAACAGGGGGCAGATAACTCACTTGCCTGATGACAGTACATGGGGAAGATAACTCACTTGCCTCATTGCAGAACAGGGGGCAGATAACTCACTTGCCTGATGGCACAAGCTCCTTCCCAGCGCGTGACACCTTCGTTACACTCTCGGTAACATCGCTGCCACCAGTGTGGGTGCGGCCATTTCAAGAATCTTGAAATTTGCCCTCCAACCCCATATGTAGTAATGTTTATACTTTTGTTTATGTCTTTGGGAATGCCATCATATTTCAATTTGAAAAGGTTTACGACTGACCATGTTTTCCAGGATGAATTTACTTTGTTGTTTTGATAATCAGATTGGTTCGAGATTGCAGACTAACGGAAAATCAACCAACTTCTCCCTTACATTCTTACTATATCAATAACACGATAGTTTTAATAAAACAGAAATTCAAATTGACAATAGAGGCAGTTCTCAATCAGGGTATGAAACTCCCAAAGATTTCAGCCAGACATGTAAACATAACGGTCATTCGGTTGCGAGTTCAACTCCAAGCATGGTTGTGGCCACCTATTCACAGTGGGGAGTTTTGACTGGTGGCAGCGATAGTATAGAGAGCTCCGGGAACGTAATATCGCTGTGAGGAGCATGCTGATGGCAGTACATGGGGAAGATAACTCACTTGCCTCATTGCAGAACAGGGGGCAGATAACTCCCTTTCCTGATGGCAGAACAGGGGGCAGATAACTCCCCTTCCTGATGGCAGGAGAGGGGCAGATAACTCACTTGCCTCATTGCAGAACAGGGGGCAGAAAACTCACTTGCCTGATGACAGTACATGGGGAAGATAACTCACTTGCCTCATTGCAGAACAGGGGGCAGAAAACTCACTTGCCTGATGACAGTACATGGGGAAGATAACTCACTTGCCTCATTGCAGAACAGGGGGCAGATAACTCACTTGCCTGATGGCAGTACATGGGGAAGATAACTCACTTGCCTCATTGCAGAACAGGGGGCAGATAACTCCCTTTCCTGATGGCAGAACAGGGGGCAGATAACTCCCTTTCCTGATGGCAGGAGAGGGGCAGATAACTCACTTGCCTCATTGCAGAAAAGGGGGCAGATCACTCACTTGCCTGATGGCAGTACATGGGGAAGATAACTCACTTGCCTCATTGCAGAACAGGGGGCAGATAACTCCCTTTCCTGATGGCAGAACAGGGGGCAGATAACTCCCTTTCCTGATGGCAGGAGAGGGGCAGATAACTCACTTGCCTCATTGCAGAAAAGGGGGCAGATCACTCACTTGCCTGATGGCAGTACATGGGGAAGATAACTCACTTGCCTGATGGCAGTACAGGGGGCAGATAACTCACCTTCCCTGATGGCGGTACAGGGAGCGCCTTCTTCATGCTCCAGCCTGATTTCCTTCAAGGCTACCAGGTTGTCAGTAAGTCGACTTTTCCCTTTGAACACTGTTGCATATGTTCCCTGGAAAGATGATGAACTTATATTTTGACTGATCCAGAACACAATCAGCTTATCAGCAAGGACAGCTGTGAGTAGTAGCCTTCTTGCCCGAGCAACATTGCCAAATGTTAAACCCTGATTACTAGTTTCAGTTTAACTTTGGGGGGATGTCCCAAAACATCAGGCCATAAAACTTTCCAGTCGACTTTAAAGGATAAATTTATATTTCTGTATCTGATTGATTGGTTAGTTGGTTTGTTGTTTAACGCCGCACTCAGCAATATTCAAGCTATATGACGGTGGTCTGTAAATAATCCAGTCTGGACCAAACAATCCAGTGATTGACATCATGAGCATCAATCCACGCAATTGGGACCAATGACATGCATAAACCAAGTCAGCGGGCCTGACCACCTGATCCCGTTAGTCGCCTTTTACGACAAGCATAGTAGCCTTTTACAGCAAACGTGGGTTGCTGAAGACCTATTCTACCCCGGTGTCTTCACGGGTCCTCTGTATCTGAGCATCTGTATTATGAAATAGTATTTGGGAGAAAGTAGCAATCATGTGAGAATTGGACTTTTGACATCTAAATTGTCCAGAGAAGAATTTATTATTTTTGTAAAACCTAAGACAAAGCTATTTTTTTCCAGCATTTTCTTGAAAAATAATATTTTTACAAAATTTTCAAACCCCTTTGAAATCCTCAAAGCAGTTCTGTTTTAGAAGGGTGCTACTGATATTGTACTTGCCAATATTGGATACCACAGTTGTTCCTCTTAAAAACCTTAGATTACTTTGTGGAATGGAATTGTGACTGATATTGTAAGTGCTATGACTCTCATAGGTTTATATAGAGTAAAAGTAAGTTTGTGGACCTGTCCCAGGGCAGACATAGACATGTATCACTATGTAGCTTATGGCTTAGGCAGTACAAGAACCATCTTAGGTACCAGTCTGGGAAACATCAGCTTTGTACAAGTTGTAAATCCATTAGACATAAATTGACACATGTACTTTGAAGTTTTATTGAAGCCAAATGATGGTAGCAGAAAAACCATCAAAGCGTAAATTCGCAAAGTGGTACTAGAACCGTCTGACAAGCAAATGCACAAACATTGAGTCACCAGAGCTGAGAAGTTTGTGTAATAGTGACCAAAATGTTGTCAAGGTTGAGAACAGTTTACGCATTCACTCCTGAGGCAATTTGGCTGACAGGATGCAATTGCTGCTTCATCTTGTATCAGTGCTGTGAATAGGACATGTTAACCAAGGGCAGTCGGCCACATAAAGGTGAAATCAGGCCTGGCTTCAACAGCTATTGTACCAGTACACGCATTCCCTAGATGCTCACATTATGGACTCACTCAAGCAGCATGTATTGGGAACTTGCTGCTTCTCCACAATCAGTGACAATAACTGGCTAAGGAACAGACAAATGGTCACATCACATTAGAGTTGAGAATGCATGTGGACACACAACTTATTTAATTGGACTTCATTCTTGATATCCATTTGTAGTGACACTGTTAAATCTAATCTAGCAACCGTCAATAACATGTTGTCTATCGCAGGGAGCGAAAAAACGGCTTCTGTGTTAGGTTGTGGAAAGTGACTTCCAGACAGCAGGTTGTCTTTGAAAGCAGCATGTCTATGGCAAGACAAAAGATTTATCCACAAAATATGATGACCACTCTGACTGCCAGCCCCTTCATTGTTTCAACTATTGTGTAACTATTACACACCTCTTGACCAGTGTTCTAAATAGACATCAGCCTGTAGGTCCGAGGCCAACAGATATGTTCTCGGGCTGGTAGTTTTAAATTTCAGCAGGCCCTTACTGCCTACCGTTTATTTAAGCAATTAGTTATCAAGCATTTTTTAAGAAATGTGACAACTTTCTTATACATAAACAGTAAGATTTGACCATTCAAATAACATGTGGTCGCAAAGACGTTTTACAAGCTTATCCTGATAAAAGTAGGCTTCATCTATCACCACCGAGTCCCTGGGAACTCGGTGTGATAGCAGTAACAGCTCCTGGTTGACTGGTTTTGTTTTGTAATTTATATTGCAAGAGTATGTCTCCCTGCTTCAGCTAAGATGTTTGAAACAAGAGTTTTTCCACTGGGCCTACAGTTTTTCCACGGGGCCTACAGTTTTTCCACTGGGCCTACAGTTTTTCCACGGGGCCTACAGTTTTGTCACTGGGCCTACAGTTTTTCCACTGGGCCTACAGTTTTTCCACTGGGCCTACAGTTTTTCCACAGGGACTACAGTTCTTCCACAGGGCCTACAGTTTTTCTACGGGGCCTACAGTTTTTCCACGGGGCCTACAGTTTTTCCATGGGGCCTACAGTTTTTCTACGGGGCCTACAGTTTTTTCCACTCAGTTTATCCTGCTGAGTTTCAGACACTGCTCTTGACTCTATATTTTACATGATGGATATCTGGATAACGTTTGACATAAACATAAAAAAATATAGCCAACTACAGCAGGTCAACCCTAATCAAAGAAAAACATCAGCTTTTGTTTCTTAGTTATATCATTGAAGAATATAGTACATATATTGTCTGGACAGAAACCTTTTGAAACAATTATTGCTGACTTTCGAGAGTGTACTGTGATATTTGAAAGGGTTTGAAAAATCATAAACTACATACTCAACTATAGTGAATAAACTCATAAATCCATAAATGCCTATTTGTTTTGTTGAAAAACACAACCAAAAACACTCAAATGATTTTAAGGTTATTTTGACAGCCAGACTCTTTCTTTTCTGAGTTAAACAGTGCTGACTATGTTATGGTTGTGAGTTTTTCATTTTAAAGAAGAAAGAAAATGTCTTCATGTTTGTGCTACAGAATTAGTTGTCTCAAAGAACCTTTTTTAACATTATGTCACTTCAACATTTTTACCAGCCGCACTATACAGTTATATCAATGTTGGCTCCAGGTACTGTACCTACTTTGGGCTTCAAACCCATTCCTTAATGCGACGGACAAATGCACACACTAACCACTCAGCCATAGTGAGAGAGTATGGTTTTACACTGCTTTCAGCAATATTCCAGCAATATCACAGCAGGGGACACCAGGAATGGGCTTCACAATGTGGGGATCGAACCCAGGTTTTTTGCCGTGATGAGCGAACGCTTTAACCACTCTGCTACCCTATTGTCCCGCTTATAATATAGCCATAGTGCATTATAAGGGACTCCCTAACTCACCAACTCACCAACAGCAATCTACCTCGAATTACAGGCATCCTTGGGAAGTATTCATTTACAGTCAAGTCCCGTTAATCCGACATCGATGGTTGTATATGATTATGTCGGATTAACGAGTATGTCGGATAAACGAAATTAAGTAGTATCAACGTTTGTGATAAAAAATCAGACAGCTTCACGATAGATAACGATTCAAACACGTAATAAATAAATACAAAAAAAATATTCATATTGTTACGTTACATTGTTGGCGGAATATGTTTTCTAATCATGTAACCTCTAAAGTTTAACACAAAACAAATGTTATGGACTGTATGACTTATTCAAAATACTTTAAAAAGCATTAAAAAGAATGGAAGTCGCAAGTTTATAACTGGTTCTGCAAAGCTTAAGAAAGCTGCTTTCTAAGTGGCTAACATTGACTCACTGTTAGTCATTTCATTGGTAGGTCCTAGTTCGCGAAAGGTTGTTCTGACATGACTTGTAATAAGATGACATCGGTGATAGCGAGAACTTGTATCTGATTTTAATGAGATTGAGGTAATCTAAGCATGTAATAAATCTTGTTTCTTTACTTAAACATTAATTGTTTACTGTTAAGCACGTTTATCTCTGCAGCCGTTGTAATATGCAGCTACCAGCCGATTCATCTCGCATCAAAACGCGGGCTGCGTACTCATGGGCAGATGACCACGGAGTACGCTGATCACTGTGTCGGATTAACGAGACTGATTAATGAGTGAATTCGGTAATTCGTTGCAAATTAGGTGTGTCGAAGTCAGAGTGCAAGACTGTCAGATTAACAGTCTAAATAGCACTGATTTAATCGGTTCCCATCATTAGTGTCGGATAAAGCCAATTGTCGGATTAACGAGACTTCACTGTACTTGATAATCTGCCTGAATGTTATTATTCAGGACAGTGCAGATAAAAAAGTTCTTTTCCCTGAACATTCGCATGCTCACTAATGAACACAATTCAATTCCTTGTCATATCTGAAAGTAAAATATTCAGTGCTATTATCATGTGTGGATGAAAACGTTTTTCTTTTTCTTCCAATCTCAAATTTGGGTCCTGATGTTATTGGCCCTTGGGAATCCCAAGAAAAGACTGTTGTTGGATGAAAAAGCACACCCCTTGTTGTAACTAGTAATCCAATCTCTGTACCACCTAACTATGAATGCCATGCTTACCTCCCCAAGCTTGTCCAGCTTGGTGTAAGATTCAATCTTTCCAAAACCAATTTCAGACTGAAAAAAGGTAAAAGGAAGAATATTAGTTCAGCAATCTCATGATGTGAGGGAAGCTCTCACGGGCAGTAATATCACAATGTACATGAATATCAACTTTAGAAAATAAGATTAAAAAAAAAGTGCTTCTCCTTTAAATAGCCTGGTTGAAATTCATTATAAACACAAAACTAAAAGCAGTCTAGACAGATAAACAATCAATATTTCTATAAAGAAATATATGAGATATCAAAACCTATTCTACACTCAGACTCAATGATGCAGTTATGGGCAGTAAGGACATACGTGAAGTCAAGCCTAGCAACATTATTGTAGTATCCTGTCACCCTACAAAGTAATATTACAGGTTCAGGAAACCAGGGGTTGAAAGTGTGAGCACCAGTCCATGCCCGTGGGATTGTGGGTAAGAATATGTCCCCAGCAACCTATCTCCTGATTGTGAAGGGCATCTGGGTGTATCGGGTGGCCAGATTGAATGACTTGGCTGATAGCATGTCATTGTTCCCTGACGGTAGATTGTTGCTCACAATATCAATCACTGGATTGTGTAGTCTTAACTTGATTATTTACAGGCAGCTGTCAGCAGCTTGACAACGGTATAAGGATCTATACCGAACCGTCGCTTTATACAGTGTTAAAGAAGTTGTTATCCATAAAATTGTGTCACATAATATAATACCTTGTCATATAGCTTTTTCAGTGCTGACTTGGAAACAAACAAGTCAGGATACACTGGGTATGATTTCTTTCTATTTTACCACCTGCACCAGGTGCAACCGTGTAAATTAATCAGGTTGCACAACCAAAATATTGACTGCACCAGTCTATCATAAATTGAAACGCTGTATTTTCAGTTATTTTGAATATTAATTAAATTCAAAGAAAACATAAATATGAGAATGTGCTCCAGTATTGTATTTTGTGTAATCTGTTTTCACATCATGATATGCCGTAAACAACCTCAAAAAGAAGTTTCAAAGTGTCAGTTTTATATCATTGTATGATTGTAACCTCATGAGTGACTGTTCTAGAGGTAATTGTAAAGAATTAGTTCTGCAATTCACTGCATTCAGACCACCTGTGTATTTTACTAATTTCATAAACTTTTGTTTCCTGGATTTGAAAAGATTTGCAGCCAGTTCTGAACGAATTCAGTTTTCCACTTTGTCAAATAAAACTGCTGTGGTGGGAAATGTTACCTGCACTGGGAGCAACCTGACAATAAAAGTTACCTGCACTAGCAATGTATTACCTGCACAGGTGCAGCTTGGATATAGCGAATTTGATCCCTGATACAATGACATAAAACAACCACTGTGAGTTATTAAGACTTAAACAAGGTTCCTATCATCACTCAGTGCTGTTTTATGCCACAGTCAGCAATATTGAAGTGAAATCTTGGCAGCCATCTATTAACAGCATCAGCAACAATCTCAGTATCACAACCATCCGTCCCCAAACCCACCCAATCTTCATTAGTCGCCTGTTGCAGCGAAACAGGGACGCTGGGGACGACATATTGTGCTCCATAATTGCAATGGGTTAGAATCACGTCCAATTTCTGTGACAGATTGTGCCTACCAGCGACTTCCTCCGTGACCTCCGAGACAGCTGGCCATCGGGACTAAGGGTCAGATTTTGGCGTGCTAGGAAATTCTCTGGAAGACGGATGTCAGCAGGTAGAGACAACCTCTTTGTCACCTCCTGAAAACAGAACAAAGCGTCATTTTGATTATTCAAAATTAGAGTTATGATAAGAACTGAGTATTGCCTGGTATCTTGAGATACGATTCGTATCACGATACGGACTGATGATACTACTGGTATCACGATACAGATCAAAAAGTAAGAAATTACGAAATCACTGAAATACAGCTCTAAAATACCTTTCTTCATACATTTATTTATTTATTGTTATCTAATGAAATTTAACAAAGAAAACCACAAGAGCAAAACAATTTAAAAATGAATGGATGGTTATTTAATGTAACAGTTAGTTGGCGCATCCTCAGCTACCATGTCCTTGTGATCTGCCATGCTTGCAGGTGGCGCAATGCTACTTCTGCCATTATGGGAGGTAACTCTATTAGTTCCTGTTCTATTTATAGCATATCACGAGCTCACAAACTGATGATTCAAGTATTGTGTGTACCTAAGTATCGATGATATCGTAGGGATCGTTGAAACGTTACAGCCCTAGTTATTATCATTGCTCGTTCACTCACAGGATCAATTAACTAATATTCTCGTCTGCGAGTTTGTTGGTATAGAATATTAGTTACCTGGTCCTGTGGAAAAGTAACACCAATTCTTTGATATCTCTTCAACTTATATAACTGAAATATCAAATTAGCCATTATTTCCAACTATTACATTCTTTTCATCTTCGGATCACATATTTGTAATGCATTGACAAGAAGCTGCAATTCATCACAGGAAACCAGCAATTTTCTTTCATGTAATATGATTTTAGCTATCAAGAGACATAAAATCCTATTTTTTCACAGCATTAGTCACCTAGGGACAATTGTATGATCTAATCACTCCAGCCCACATACATATTGTTTGTCCAATTCAAACTAGATGTTGGAATCAGTAGACACGATTTGCCACATTGGTCTGTATACACAGATTTTGCCACCGAAAACATACTTAACACAATCCCTACAGCAAGATGAAAGAACAGCAAGAAGTAGCAAGCAAGGATTCACAATCAGTAAAATTAGCTACAGTTGTATCAATGTTGCCCTAGCAACCACTATTTCAACATTTGCAGATGAAAACCTGGTATGCATGACATGTTCAGACAATGTTTATGAGATTATATTCCAGAAGTGTAATGATTTCAAGCTCTGACTTTCATGCAGTTTGGCCCTCACTCCATGGTGGTCTGTATGCATGTGAATTCCCACAAACTCAAAGTAAGATCTCAACCAGAACTGACTGTTAAAGAATTGGTCATTTGAGGGTGGTACCTCTATGGCTTCTGACTATTACTAGATTGTACATAAATTGCTTTCTTTAAAGTTCTAATTTAGTGAGTTGGATTTAATGCCACTTTGAAAAGTATTCCAGCTATTTCACGGTGTTTCAGCTTAATGTGGGAGGAAAGCCTGTGATGTAGGTCTCGAATGTGAAACCCAAGAGCTTTTGTTTGTTTGTTGTTTAATGCCGCAATCAGCAGTATTCCTGCTATATAACAGTCAGTAAATAATCAAGTCTAGATCAGACAATGTTTGACATCATGAGCATTGATCTAAGCAATTGGGATACTATGACATGCATTACCAAGTCAGCAAGTCTGACCACCTGATCCCGTTAGTCGCCTCTAATGACAACCATGGTTTGCTGAAGATCAATTCTAACCACGATCTTTACGGTGGAGACAAGACTAACACTAGTAGGAAGCTGTATGATGAAATGGCAACTCAGGGTTAGTCAGTGATGACAAAACCTAGAAGCATAATCTGGGCGAACCGGGTTTCAAATCACAGTTTCAAACCATAAATAGATATATTAATTTTTAACTAAATAAATTCATGCATTTCCAAGGCACATTATCCATGTTCAAAGCCATTTCAAGACTGATCTTACACTTCCCATTCCCATTAAAGACATTTCAAGCCTGTGCAAACACCAATTCCTGACAGCATTTCTGATGGCCATGTTGTGTGGATGAATGCCAACCCAGTGGCTGGTACAAGCACTGGATACATTCAGACGATGATGCACTTCAAGGGTGAGACTATTCTATAGTTCACTCAATAAGAGCAATCAGATATTTAATTTCTCCAGTAGATTAACAACTTTCTATCCAGCTGGTACAGCTTGAGTCAAGCACAATGCCACAGTAACACAGAACAGATGGCAATGGTGGTGAGGTCTACCTCAAGGTCAGGCAAAAACCAGGTGCATGTGTCCCCGTCATGGTCATGCTAACCTGCCTGCCTCAACACAACATACGTCCCTATGCAGCTCAAGGAGGATTGCATGGTAAGGTTAGATATACATATAGTCCAAGAAATAACGATATCATATTAAATAAATATGTATCTATAAAATAGAAAGTAAAACCCGAATAGAGCGCAGAACAATGCTGAATTTCCAAGAGCCAAGTCAATCTAGACTTGACAAATCATTCTCGACTTGAACTGGATAAAATTTAATTTTCATTAGCCTCTTGTCATACTGACCATGAAAATCAGTAAAACAAGAAATATAAAGGGTGTTGAAGGTCACCAACTGACCTGTTGACGACTATTCCAAAAAGTGAGAGGGGTGGTGGGGTAGGCTGGTTGTTAAAGCATCACGCCGAAGACCTGGGTTCGATTCCCCACATGGGTACAATGTGTGAAGCCCATTTCTGGTGTCCCGTACTGTGATATTGCTGGGATATTGCTAAAAGTGGTGTAAAACCATTCTCACTCGCTCAATCCAATAAGTTAGTGTTTGTTGTTTAACACCGCAGTCAACAATATTTCAGCTTAATGACGATAGTCTGTCTGTAAATAGTCGAGTCTGAACCAGACCATCAAGTAACTGACATACCCTAATCGACGTATAAGGGGGCTCTTATTAGAATATTATTTTGGTGAAAAAAACCAGAGTTGAAAGATAAATTTTGTGGTTTATGCTGACAGCCTGAAATGTTTATGTACGACAGATATATTTTTCCAGAATTTAATTGCCCATGATTAAGGGTGCGTATAACACATGATTTCATATTATACGCGAATAAATAAGTCTTGTGTACATTGATCAATCGGAAGGGGTGCCATTTGGGATTGTTCACTAGCCAATACATCAGCAAATATCGCCGTGGGCGCTTATTAGAGCGGGCCGCTTATTACGTCGAATACGGTAATCACCTTCGATCTACAAAACTGGGTTCCAATGGCATGCATCAACCATGTCAGCAAGCCTGACCACCCAATCCTGTTAGTTGCCTCATGCAACAAGCAAAGGTTTTTCCTAACCCAGACTTTAACAGGGTATTCCACAAAGTGACCTGAAGGCTATAGTAACTGTAAGATGCACCTGGTAGTATCAAGGCAGCTTACCTCACTAAACCTCCTCTGCTTGTTGCGGAGTCGGACAGGAGAGATGACATCCTCCTTCTCGTCCGACGTGACAGACACCTCCTCACTCTCTCCATCAGATCCGATTCTGGGGTTCTCATGTACAATGCCTGCAATACAAAAATACAATCAGCTTCTGTTGAAGTACAACGCCACAACTTGGATACCCCTTAACAATCCATGTCATAATGAAACTGAATATATAGCAGGCCTCAAAGTTTAAATTTTTACCAAGTAGCCATATGGCTACAAGTATTTTTTTTCCAGGTAGCCAGTGGTAAAATTAGGAAGTCGAGCCAATAGTGTAGGTATCCAAAAGCATTTGAAATTATCTATTATCAAATAACTATTAGTGGAAATTGTACTTGTGTTTTGTTTGACTCGAACAATGATGCAATTTATGTTACTAGTTTATAAAGGTATATCCTTGCTTATCCAATAAACTATTAACAAAAATAAAATACTAATTACATTAATATTTATGTATTTCGGTTCATTGTTGAATTTTGGAAGAATTATTTGTGAGTACAATTAGTAGCAGACATGTTTTTTTTTGTGTCTACATTTGTGTAACAGTAGTATTTAGTCGGCACATGATATTTTTCAAGGCAGTCATTTGGTTACCTCTGAATTTTAGACAGCAGACAAATTGAAATTTAGGTCGCATTGGCGACCATTTTAGTTGCAACTTTGAGGCCTGTATAGTGAACCAGTATGTCTGATACCAACATGTGACTAGCATGGTAACTGAGGACCTGCTATGCTGATCCTTCCTATGTACATGTATCACTAAAATCCTTCCTGAAGACCATTCTAACCCGAATCTGAACAGGTCCATCATTTTGGTGAGGTGAAATGGGTTCATATGGGGCACTTATATAGCGACGTGAATGTACGTGTGTGTGTGTGTGGCTGCTTGTACTAGTCCTGACTGATGCCGATTTATAGTGCTAGCTCACTGAGATACCATGCTGCAGTTTTAACATGAATACCCCACTCAGACACAGTATACTGACTCAGAGCCAACCAGTCCTTGTTTTAGCCCCTTAATGCTGAGCGCCAGACAGGGTAACAACAAGTACCATGTTTTAACGTCTTTCGGTATGACGCGGCCGGGGATCGAACCCCGGACCTTACTCTCACAGGGCCGATGCTCTACCAATAGACCACAGAGGCGGTCTCCTGAAACAGGAATGCCTTATGGGTACATATACTCATAACGCAACATCACAGCGAAAATATTGGGGTTTTGTTCCCTCCCCCAAAGCATTCTGCTCACAGTGTTACAGTAATCCTTTGGGCAAGAAGACATTTTAATAGTCAGGCCATATGTTATCATTATGTGCGTGAGTGATGTGTAAATGAGTAATCTCCCCTGACATTAGGTATACAGCCTGGCCCAGGTGGCATCTGCCTCACATAAGACATCAGCCTAAGTGATACAGGCATGCACAAAACAGCATATGTTACACAACTGCATGAAACCATATGACTATCAATCAAACATAATTTATGTAACATATTCACATTTTCCTCAAGACTTGACATTTTATTGATCCTCATAAGTATTGACAACTCTGCTTTCAGAAATGTTCCAGCTTTATGACGGTGGTATGTAAATATCGAATCAGGGCCTGTCAATCCAGTGTTTGACATCATGAGCATTGATATATCCTGTTATTTACCTCTAATGACAACCATGGGTTGCTGAAGATTAATTCTAACCACAATCTTCACTGGGGAGATATGAATGGGTTGCTGATTTGTTTGTTTATTTGTTTCTTGCTTAACGCCGCACTCAGCAATATTCCAGCCATATGACAGCAGTCTGTAAATAATTGAGTCTGGACCACACAATCCAGTGATTGACATCATGAGCATCGATCCACACAATAGGGATACGATGATCTGCATTATTCCAGTCAGTGAGCCTGAGCACTCGATCCCGATAGTCGCCTATTAAAGCATGCGTTGTTGAAGACCTATTCTAACCCGGATCTTCAAGGGGTGTACTGCGGATTGATGGATAACTGCATAATCTTATTATTCAAACGTCAATGAGCTCAGAGATAAGTTATTGCCAGGTTGAATAAATATAAATAAGTTTTTGAAAAAACCCACTGACAATCCCATAAAAAATATGGATTCAGCAATTCATCTACATATAGTCAGCTTTGTATAAAACAGTTCATCAAACATTGTTGCTGTGATTCATTTTTTTATCATGCAGATGGCAAAAAGATGGCTGACTGAAAGAGTAGAAAACCCAAAACCTACTCAATTCAGGATCCATCATATTTATCTTTCTAGCTAAATACTTTCATATCTTTACATTCCAGTCCATTTCAGGAAGATAATTTCTATTTATATACACATATTCCTATATACGAGAGTCTTAGATTCTCCACTAAAAGCAATTCTCCCTATCAGACACCAGTATTGAGAATGCTGCTTCAGTATACATATATAACCACTTGTAACTCAATCACAGCTGGCATCTGATCTGCCAACCATTAACAGATAACCCACATCATACTCCTGGAAGCCAGGACAAAATGGGTCGCCTCTTCATTCAACACATCCACTACACAGCCTCCCTACCTCCCACCTTGACCCAGAACCAATCAGTGTTGGCATGCTTTAACAAGACTGGCATCATGAGGGAGCATCTCTCCTTTCCTAACCCTCCCTGTAGTCACAAAGGACTGTTTTCTCCCAAATCACAATCCCTTCCGTAGGCCTTTTCTCCATCTTGAGCATTGTCATATATTTATAGAAGGTAGTTGCACCCATTCTGACACACTGCCAAGGCAGTCATGAGTAAATAATCTGACTACAATATCGGTTCCATACCAATTCCCATAAGGAGATAACAGTACATTGGTAATTGTGGTTCCATGTTCCTGGGTCATTCTGCCATTTTGTTACCATGCGTGAAACCATGCAAGCCTTCACATAACCCAGGCAAACACCAGGGTCTAGAGTTACGGCAGAATTAGTGTCAGAATGTTGAAGATGCACAACAGAAACTAAATCTAGTGGAAAGATCTCCCTCCATTATGTCTAACACAGGCCATTAGCTCTGCTCACGTTCAAGTTTGGAGCCAGTGACCTTGCACTAAAGACAACGAAGCCCCGGTGTGGATGGACGTAACCTTACCTGCATTCCTGTGTCGGCTGCGACAGTTACATCCAATCCAAGTGAGACCATAGTCAAAAACTTTGGAGATGTACGTGAACATGGTTCATGCTAGTTTCTGAGATTTTCTCAAGTCTTGTGGTGCTGCCCATTTAGTCCCGGCAGGCTGTTGTTACAGTGAATGGGCTAAGCAGGGGGTGGAGGGAGTGAGGGAGGGGGAGGGCAAGGGGGAAGATTTGGCACATACACTTCCCCCCTTCCAGCTGTAGGCCACATGGTTTTCATCCACCAGAAACAATAACACAGTCTCAACCTGGCCTGACAATATGCAGCTGGTCATACTGGGAAACAGTCAAACTACCTCAGATGTTTAGTTGTAACTAGGGCACAATACCCATCCATTTCATACTTATATAGTGTCAACCTGGGTGACAATACGTCTTCAGCAACCTATGATTGTCCTAAGATCAGGATCAGGCTTGCCGACCTGGTTGATTCATGTCATTGTCTCCCAATTGCATGGATTGGTGCTCATGATATCAATCACTGGACTGTCTTGTCCAGGCTTGATTACTTACAGACTGCCGCTCTATAGCTGGAATATTGCTGAGTATCACGTTAAACGTGTCCCACTGTCATGTATGATAGAGCAGACACCACATTATCTTGCAACATTAATTTTAATTGTCAAGTACAAACTTGACATCATATACACTCAAAATGACATCTCTTGTGTTAGGACAAACTTATCTTGAAATAATTAATGAAATCTGAACTTCATCAATCAAACATTTTTGAAATTGCAACAACAACACAACATTATACGCTATAACAGGCAGCTTGTCCTGAGTAAATAAATCTTGTCTGAAATAACTAGTTGAATTGAACTCAGGGGCCCCGACCATATATTGCCTGAACAAAATATATATTCATTGCACCATCAGTCACAAAATAAAATACACAACAGGCATTGGCAAAGACTTCAATGTTTTATAAAGAAGAAATTGGAAAATTTCATCCATGTAAAAAGACATGTTCACTCCATGCCATCAATACCCAAATGGCAAACACAGGTACAAGAAAGCATATGGCCAACAGAATACATCAAAATCAGGCCATGAACTTTTTCAGATTACTTCAGGAACTGTTCAACAATTTCTCAATTTAACAGCCGTCTAGCCTGAACCTCCACAGCCAAAGTGCTTCTGGAGTCAACATGTCCTCAGTGACCTGCCTGCATGTACTGCCTGGAGTGTCTCCTCAACTGAACCCGAGGTGAGCAGCACCTCACACTGGGGACTTTAATACTGGAAGGAGCTCTGGAGGTCAGACTGGTGAGATTGCGGAGGTGGGTGACGTACAAAACAACCTTACAACCGTTATAAGTCTATGTTAAGGTATGGGTGTTACGATCACCTTATAATTAGTGCTAAAATCACTTTGTACAATCACACCAGTTAGAGATATTTTTATGATTTTATCTAGCATTGATACATTTTTTTACATTTTTACATATGTTAAAAATATTTAATGAAGTTTTGGATGATAATCAGTAAATGTCATAGATATTCCAATACATATGCAACAGGAACTTGGATGTCTTTACATGGCTAATCTGGTCTAACCCTGTGTAAGCCCCTGCACACCCCCAGAAAACATGATGAAATTTAATTTGCACTGATGATTTATGTCTCTTCAAAATATACTCCCCCCAAAATTCCTTAATATATCCTCAAAAGATGAAATGACGAAAGGTGAATCCATCTCATCCCAAATAGCCTCAAACTGTGGACAGCTACTGTGCCAGAGCCATTGCTGTTCATATTACAAAGAAGCATCCTTGCTGATCTACAGACAAAATATCACCAGCATCATATATGGATGATTGTTTCCTGATAGAGAGCTATTAAGAGTCTGCCTAAAGGAGCAATTGACGTCACGTGTGACACATCAAACAGTCATCAATGTCCTGCTATCATCATGTTCTGTCACAAAACAGTGTTGATGTGTTCGGTTGCAGTACAGACCGTCTCTATCCACAGCTAGGACGAAGAGGATACTCTGACATTTATCTTCTGGTCATCACAAAGGCTGATATCAATGATGGCACAACGGATGTCACTTTTTTCATGTTGACAGAAAGGTTATTCATTTCAGAAATAGTGGGCATTTTGCTCAAAACAGGAAATCAAAATGAGATTATCAAAAATCAGATTCATACCAAATATTTGCAAAAAAGATATGATTGCATTTGAGAGATAATTTTGGTAGAAAGCAAGTGCTATCTTTTACCACATGAAGTTCTGTTAGCAAAGGGGACAAGGTTACATAACAGAACGGGTATAATACCCTGGATACGGCTGCCTTGATCCGTGATTAAAGGTATGTTTACCTCAAAATCCGACTAGAAAACAAAACATTTTCATTCATATACACTGCAATGTTACACAAATAGTCCATGCAGGATATGCATGATCTTAAGCCTATCATTATGATGTGATTGGTTTAAGTAACCCATACTTGTCGTAAGAGGCGACTAAAGGAATCAGGTGGTCAGGCTCGCTGACTTGGTTGATGCATGTCAACGTATCCCAGTTTCAAAAATTGAGGCACATGACATCAATCACTGGATTGTCGGATCCAGACTCACTTTATTGACAGACTACTGTCATATAGCTGGAATAATGCTGATTGCAGTGTTAATCAACAAATAAAGGCCCATGAACCCTTTTTCTGTTTGTGTTTCTTTAGATACTGATAATGACTAGATGGAAGGTTATCAGAAAGTAAATGATACCCCTCAATGTAACCACTGTAGTACCATGCATAAACCATGCCTGACAAGAACAGGAAACTGCCCTCAGCTCAAACATCCCTTTAATCATAGATTAATGATGCTACAATGCTGTATCCCTACAGATCTATAACATTAATCACAATGGTGAAGTACACGCAGTGCATCACTGAAACACTATCAGCTTGAACGTGCCAAGTTTTGACATTTCCACCAACAATAACAGACTGATAACAATAGGCTGTGCTTCTCCTCTCCCTGGCAATATCCTCCCTGCTTCCAAAGACAGTGTTTATGCTGCTCAAACTAATATCGCCATTGACGTCACACATCTAAACACAAAGACTCCCCACTTAAAAGAACCCAAATGTTACCAAAAAAGCTTCCTTCCTTGCCAAGCCTATAACATTCTACAGGATATTTATATTATTGGATGAGAAGGAATCAAACTGCTCTCTCTCGGTGTGATTAAAAGGAAATGGGGGTTTTACAGACCTCTTGTCTGTGTTAATGGTTCTGTGTTGCAAAACACCAACATTCTGATGACTTTGAAATAAGCCATGAACTGATCTGCAAATAGATTCCACTTAACCTGCAGTAACAGAGCAGTAATATCATGGCAACACCTGTTGATTTCCTATGTAGTTATATTCTGGATTAGCTTCCCAGGAACAAACATCTACCATGTCTATCAATCATACTTGTATACCATGCTTTGAATAAGAAAAGTTACAAACCCTTTCCATAATCATATGAGATCTCTGCTGTAGCAGAGTACATTGCACATTTTAAATTGAACATAAAATGTCAATGCTAGAGAATAACCAGTCTTGATTATCTGCCAAAACAGATACCATTGGGTGTAAAAGGCGAAATAGCAGGGAACATTTTATCAACGGATCATTGAAGATCAGTGATGTAACCATGTGTTTGTGGAATTTTCCGTTTCTTAATCAATGTATCTATGCAGAAACTCTTGAATCGTTGCTTTAGTTGAGATTAATAATGTAGAAAAATGTTCAACATTTCAATAGGTATTTGATTCATTTATCAGAATAAGTTTTCTGCTATTGGGTCATTTGAGATACGATACAAAACAAAACTCTCTCATTAGTCAAGTCATAAATAAATACTGATACAGAAATATCAACAAAATTTCAAATTATTCCTTGTAGATAATCTTAGGGGGAGGAGGGGGGGGGGGGGGGGTGTTCATGGTTTCAACAAAAGTCATTTCATGAAAGATATTTTTACTTCTTTATTTGTCGAGTATATAAATGTCGAATGCACAAGTAACTAATTAAGAAGTTCTCAAAAATGTTAGGGGCCATTTCTCAAAGCTCTTTAGCATGACCGTTTTAACGATATGCCTATGGTAAAGTACTGGATTTATGATAGTCATGCCACTATTGTGTTTTATTGTTTGTTTGTCATACTCAGCAATATTCCAGCTGCAGTCAAGTCTCATTAATCTGGCAATCAGCTGTATCCGACACTAATGATGTGCCTCTATTAAATAATTGCTATTTAGACCTGTAAATCCGACAATCTCGCACTCCAACTCTGACACACCTTTTTAGCAACGAATTACCTAAATCACTCATAAATCAGTCTCGTTGATCCGACAGACAGTGATCAGTGTACTCCTTGGTCATCTGCCAGCAAGTACACAGCCCCGTTTGACAAGGTGGCTGGTAGCTGCATATTACAATGGCTGCAGAGATAAACTGCAGACAAAACAGGATTAATCACATGCTTAGATTACCTCAATCTCATTAAGATCAGATACAATTTCTCACTACTGCTGAGGACATCCCATTACAGGTCATGTCAGAACGACCTTTCGTGAACTATGACCGACCAATGAAATGACTGACAGGAAGTCGACATTAGCCACTTAAGAAAGCAGTTTTCTTGAGTTTCAAACTGGCAAAAGTATTTTGAGTCCGTAACAGTTGTTTTGTGCTAAGCTATTAGAAAACATATTCCTCTTACAATGTATCAGTCTGTTAACACTTTCAACACTGTACGTCGGTACACTAGCCAAGGGAGTCGACGAACGTGTTATTCATAAGAATCTTCGAAAACAGAGGTATTACTTCATGTTACTGAGCAGACAGCGACTGTTATCGGGAAATAGATGAAGACAGACACTATTTATAATTCTTTTAAAAATAACTTCCAATCACATAAATAATGAAAATAGAAAAGAAATAGGTTAGTGGATTGCATGAATTCTTATATATGCCGAAAATCGGTTCAAGGATTTGAACCCACAATGATAGGGTATGGTTGAGCCCAAGGGACGCAACTCTGCATAGCAAATCCACGCAATTGGGATATGATGACATGCATCAACCAAGTCAGTGAGCCTGTTAGTCTATTTATATTCTATTTAACCTAATACATAACTATTTCCAGACCTGTATGTTAGTCTGGGTTATATTTGACCTCTGCAATATGCAGGATGAGACAAGTTGTCCCTATAAAAGACAGGCTTATCTAGACTTGCCCATCATAAGGATAGGACTACAATAAATCCAAGGATATCATTAAGTACAGACTTGGAGCAAGGCTAAGGGCACAGCAGCAACAGCAGCAGCAGCAGGAGATGTCATCATTTCTCAGGGACACAACTATTATTTCTACATGTTCTATTTTCACAGTCCACTTGTGAGTAGATTCAAGATGGATCAACAGGAAGAAAAACTTGGCAATTGGCAGTTGTCTGTAGAAATAAGGTCAGCTGGGAGTCGCAAACATGAGGCTGAACGGACCTGGCGCCCTAACATATCTTAAAGAGGTCTTAACTCCACCCACTCCCGTATCCCAATCAACACCAAGTATCAGGCTTCATTACAATAGGTATATCTGGAAAATTAAAGAAAAACATGGTGGAACTTCATTATTTTCTCAGATACCACCTGTAAGTAACAATAACCACAACCCTCCCATCTGTCTGTGTGAATGAATCAAACTGACCACAGATGGCCATGTCTGGGTCTGATCTTTTAATCTTCCCAATATCATTAATTACATCCTTGTGGTTACTCTAACACCAACAAATTGATTTGCCATTATCTAGCACAACTGAGATTACATCGTAATAGCATCAATTTAGACATCTTACACTCCGCTCAGCTAAAACTAGCCCGGCTCTGGAGGATATTCCTCATCAGCAGGGCCATTCAAAAATCTAATCCCTCATCTCATTGGTCAATGGAAGTGTCCATCTCAAATCAATCTAACTGTAAGAGGGTTTAAATCAAGGCCAACTTGCTGTGAATGGCTATCCTTGTCTGTTCTAAATGCAGCAATAATGTACCAATTACTAGACTGGGCCAGCCTAATGGCGGTCTGGAGACCAATGCTGACAAGTGTGCATACCGAAACTAGAACAAGAACATCTACACTAAATAATCTACTTGTGCAGTGTCCGTAATAACCGCCTGCCTGTGGCTGGTAACTTTTCTGTCATGTTGCATGCTATATGTCGGCTGTCTGTAAATAAATGAGTCTGGACCAGACAATCCAGTGATTGACATCATGATCATTGAGCCACACAATTGGGATCGATGACATGCATCAACCAAGTCAGAGAGCCTGACCACCCGATCCCATTAGTCGCCTCTTACGACAAACATAGTCGCCTTTTATGGCAAGTATGGGTTGCTGAAGACCTATTCTACCTGGAATCTACATGGGTCTCGTGCTGCATGCAATTTTCCTCCACCTGCTTGACTGTCTGGCAGATAATTTTAAGACTACTTTTAGTTCAGGTGAATCAAGATATGACTTGTTGCTTAGCTTTAGTGATTTTTCAATATTTATAATGCATGAATGCTGGCAGGTAACTTTGAAGATAGGCAGGCAACACTTCTCGGTCACCTGCCCGACTGTCTTGATGCAGTGTTCCCGTTTACTGGTAAAATTAGGCTAGGACCGGTAATTCAGGTGACTGCCAGTCCCTCTGGACCGGCAAATAATGAACCGTATAAACCTAATTTGTTGAACAAAACATTGGCGATATTCATATAAGTACATTTTTCGAACAAAGTCATCTTGTCTGTTACCATCAGGGTTTCCCATTGTCTATTTTTATTGCAAGGAAATAACATTTTGCTTTACTTCGAGGTTAAATATCTATTTGTAGTGACTTCGTCTAAAAAACTCAAAAAAAGAGAGAAAATTATGACTGAAGTTAGTGTGAATGATGTATAGATCTAATTAGGTTTCTTCAGAGATGATGTCTTTGCACTGAACATGATGTTGAAAGAATTAAAATCTTTGCACAGTCCAATCTAAATTGCATAACGAACTAGACATCTGGTTCGTAAATAACATGGATTTCAGTCGACTGCAGGATTTGCAAAGCATGTGTACAGTCAACATTTACAGTACAGTATTTTCCAAATCTGTTCATGTTTTTTATCAAGGTGCTGAAGTGATTTCATGTCTTGGTGGGTTACGACCTGTTTATCACAATATGGATTCTGATTATCAATCATGGCCATTTTGTTTGAAGCAAATGAAAGCGCAATGAGAGCTGGAATCTGATTGGTCAGAAGGAGGGTCATAGATAGCTATCTTGTAATAGCAACTGGTGGCGCTATGATCAAGCCTGGAAATTGCAGTCTAGTTCCGCAAGGTTGGAAACTGAACTTTTAAAGTCAGTTAACACCCTTGCCTCGAGAAGATGGTTGACACTGCACTCAGTAATATTCCAGCTATATGACGGTGGTGTGAAAATTTTCAAGTCTGGACCAGACATTCCATTCATCATGGTTGTGTATCATTATTCACTGTTGTTTGTCTAGGTCCAGGATAATTATACTTCTCAAACAAAGTTAAAGAACGCCTGATTCTTTCATATTTGCTATAGTAGTAAGTAGTAGTAAGATTAACTCTAGTAATATGAACAAACTGGATGTTCTTTTGAGTATAATCTTTCATACAGTTTTGAAGTTCGACCTCATCTAATTTCTCAATATGGCAATGAAAAAGATTTGTGAGAGTTTTGAGATCAATTTCCCAGACAGACTTCTTGTAATACAAATCATTATTCAAACAAAAATACATAAAGAATCACAAAATATTTATTTCCATTTGATTAACTTTACTTACATCAGAATATAAACTGGCCTAGGCTAAAAAACACCAGAAAAATAATTCATAAAGAAATAAACAAGTGTCATAAGTTTCTTGTGTATCAGAGACTTGGATAAATAATCTAAAAATAAACCTGATCTGAGTCCAAGTCCGCTGGTTCTCAGTGTGCATGTTATTTATCAAGCAGGCTGTAATCTGATATTGCAATGACGTTAATGTGAGCAGCATTCAGTATTCATTAATGTTTTGATTTCTCAAATCTGAATTTTATTTCCCTCTTAGCATCGGGAGCATATTTATCTGGGAGGTAGGAGGCACCCAGGAAATGAAGATTTTACAACCTTGGTTTATCTGCCCACAACTGATGGGAAGCAACTGCACATGGGGAGATAGAAGGGGAAAGAGATGAGGGGAATGACCACATAAGAACCTCTCGGCTGATCCACATGTTGAGCAAAAATAGGCCTCCCAACAACAAGGTTGCCAGGAATTCAACATTCAACAAGAGAGCTGATATGCTTAGGCAAACGTAAAACCAAAAATGTCTGTTCCTCAATTCCCTAATATGCATTGCCATTAGATGCTTCATCTGTTACACCAAGTGAAGTTCATTATCAAAAACTGTGAGTTTATTGCCTCCAATGTTGGAGTGAGTGAGTGAGTGAGTTTGATTTTACGCCGCCTTTAGCAATATTCCAGCAATATCACGGAGGGGGACACCAGAAATGGGCTTCACACATTGTACCCATGTCGGGAATCGAACCCGGGTCTTCGGCGTGACGGGCGAACGCTTTAACCACTGGGCTACCCGACCACCCCTCTCCAATGTTGGAATGTTCCAGGCAAACACAACATAAGATCTTATATCAACTAACATTTAGTCTCTGGAATGAACAGATCTTACTGAAAAAAACAGTTGTGAATTTATCTTAATAAAAAAATAATAAAAAGGAGCCCAGAGACTCACTTCATTTTCAGATACCTGATACTGCAGGTAATCTAGACTTACATGGGCTATTTTGTATATATTTGTATGAGGGTCTGTATGACAGACTCGATCTTATACAGTGTTCGAAATTAAGGGGTACTGAGGTTTAGAGATTTGTTGCTGCAGTATTTGAATGTTTAACTTCTGGGGTTAAATGACAAGGACCGCCCTGGCTTTTAGGTTTAATTTAACTACTATCATAGATAGGATTATGATAGCTAGTCGACATATCAACATCAAAGCTGTCATACAGAACCTATAACCTGTTATAGACATGCAGGGACAGTTTATCAATATGTTTGTTTCATGGTCTGTGTGACAGGCTACCCATGTCCTAGTCAGTCAAAGTCCCTGAAACCTATCACATTCCCTTCCACTCAGCCCTTACTGTACTGCTACAGCCCTACATGAAGCAAGTCTAGTTATTCCACAGGTTCTGAAACCTCCTATTTTACTGGTGCTCAATTCAAAGGGAGGTGTTCGGAGACAAAGCGTTAGTCTGAGCTTTGTCCTTGCACTGCCAGACTAACATTTAGTCCATGAAATAATATATTACATAGGATCCTTCTTGACTCCAAAAAAAACCCAAAACCCTATGCTGGTTTGGAATAGAACTAGCTAGAGCTGGCAAGACTTGCTTTTGGATACGCTTCTAGATTGTGTTTTTTTTCATTTAATAAATACATTCCACAGTCATGGTGCAGGACTATAGCACTGCCTGTTACACTAGTCCCGGCTGGTCCTAGCAAAGAATGGTTTCCTGGTGATCTGTGTAGTTTATGCAGCATCAAACAGTGGATTTGTAATGGTATACTCACACTCTGTTTTTGAAAACATACCTTAGGTAGTGAGTGAATGTGTGAGTGAGTATGGTTTTACGCCGCTTTTAGCAATATTCCAGCAATATCACGGCGGGGGACGCCATAAATGGGCTTCACACATTGTACCCATGTCGGAATCACACCGGGTCTTCGGCGTGATGAGTGAACGCTTTAACCACTAGGCTACCCGACCACCCCTCCTTAGGTAAGTAAAAGTTGTTAGGAATTTACTCCTTTCTGTCTCTGTAATTCCATTCCTTGATATTCAAGAGATAACGTGTGCACATTTTTAGCATCCCCATTTCAAAGAGAACTTATTGTTATCTGAAGGATGGATAGAATGTTCAAAGTCAAAGCAAAAATTCCCATTGAGGACTTCTCTCCACACAAAATCTTCACAGGCCCTCTTCATGAAGTCCAAATATGTAAAGAGGAACATTCACAGAAGCTAGCTCAAGAAACATGCATCATCATCGATAGTTTGGCATTGCTGACAGGGCAGGCATTCTCCCCATAGCAGACATAGTTGAGACAGAGGGTTTTCTCCTTGGTGCATCGCTCCCCTGCCCACCACAGCTTCTACAGGTGTCTCAGAACCACAAGCATACATCAGAGAGCTGACTACAACACATTAATATTCCCCACCATCTTCAACTGGCAAGTCACCTACTGGAAACCCAAGGGCCAACGAGTAGCTTTTGAGCAACCTCTGCTGATGAAGTAATAACTTTAAGCTGTGGATGCTTTTTGTGAATGAATAGCGTCACTTGATACTGATGTCCTTACCATGGAAACCACCAGTGTTCATGCAATTCATTGTTAACTTTGAGTTCAGACCAGGAGTGGGAGTGAGTGAGTTTGGTTTTATGCTGCTTTTAATATTCCAGCAATATCATGACAGGGTACACCAGAAATTGGCTTCACACATTGTACCCATGTTAGGGAATTGAACCCGGGTCTTCAGCGTGACAAGCGAACTCTGTAACCACAAGGACACCCCCCCCTCAGATCAGGGAGTGATTAAGAGAATGCTTGAACAGAAATTACCTTTAACCATATGCTATACCATCTGATCACAGAAAAGTTTTTATTCTATCTGATAAACGAAGTGTCATTTCTATAATCTGAGCATAATTCCTTTACAAAAAGTATCAAAAGAAACTGCAGGCATTTCATGAATTATTATTGGTTACAAGCCTTTCATCCAGACTCATCACCTTCTCCTACATGTGCCAAAACATGTGCTGTCCAAGCTGCTGGGATTGTCTTGGAGATCAGCAGAGCTTGCATGTTCATCAAGATGAAGGACCAAGTACTTGAAATCCTATCATCATTAGTGAGTTCATCTGTCATGAATGATACTGTTGTGAGGATCCGGGATTCTATCCTGGATCTTCACATGGCCACTAATTTTCAGTCTAGTCTTTGACTTAGTATGTGGGCAGGTATAAGATGACTTTACGAGACCAAAAGAAATTTAGTTAACTTTGGACAAGACAGTAAAGTCACGGATTGTACAAGCATGGAAAAAAGCTTGCTAACTTTCAGCATTGACCTGTGCACTAACAGACTTGACAAACTTGACAGACATTCAGTCTTGTGGATTGAGAATTATACCTGTGTCAATGTTATGAATTTCTACAAGAGCACTGTGATTTTATCATGAGGTCCAACAAGATGGAAGATGACTTTAATCAGGATATTCAATATTTCTCATGCATCCTCACAGATCACCAAGGTGAAAGCAAACAGAAACTCATCCTCACCTGGCTGGCAAAAGATTACCTTGATGGAATTTTCTATCAGGTAAACACAACTGGAACTCCAGTTCATATGGACTTGTCCTGGGTATTGATTGATGCTGATGGCCTATCTTGAGTATCGCATTAGTGGTTAAACCTTTCCCCATCCAAGGTGCTGAAATACCATTTCGATACCAGTTGCTCCTCACTAGAGTGAATGAGTGAGTGAGTGAGTGAGTGAGTGAGTGAGTGAGTGAGTTGGGTTTTACACAAATTTGAACAGAATTTCTGTTTCACTTGATGAAACCCATGAATAAAAGCATAGTGCTGACAAACCAAGAATCATAATGAGAGCAAATCTGGGATCGCAAACCAAGATCATAGGACTCTGGGACACCTTAGGGAAGCAACACTGAACAGCAATTTGGAGCACCCTGGACGACCACACCACCTGTATTAGGTAACCACAGACCCGTGAAGATCTGTGGTAGAATAGGTCTTCAGCAACCCATGCTTGCCGAAAGATGCGACTATGCATGTCGTAAGAGGTGACTAACAGAATATGATGGTCAGACTCGCTGACTTGGTTGATGGATGTCATTGTATCTAAATTGTGTGGAACGATGCTCATGATGTCAATCACGGAATTGTCTGGTCCAGACTCGATTACTTACAGACTGCCGTGATATAGCTGGAATATTGCTGAGTGTGGTGTTAAAGAACAAACAAACAAACAAAAGGTAATCACAAGTGCTGCTGATAATTCATGTTTTGTATCAGTAACCACCAAGATAATTATTGTAACAAAGAGGTATTGCTTTGATGAATTGACAATGTGCTATCACATAGCTCTAACTATCTTTGCTCATTTTATTTTCATGAGACCATGGAGAATAGAACCCATGTTTTCAGCTTTCATTCATGGATGTTGTAATGATGCAATGAAGTCCAATGCTGAACCTGGACCTTGAAAAGTCTGAGGAAGTTGACGATTGGTGTTTCGTGCTAGAGTCATAAATGTTTCAGTTAAATCACAGCATCTTGCTTTCTGTTTAGGAGTCTAGTCTAGACCTAACTGTGTGCGTAACTCTGAAGACTTACTCTACAGTGACACACATCAGTTTGTGCTGCCAGGTCTTGTCAGAGTGTCTTCCTATCACACTGTACTGTCTATTTTGTCCTTCAGACGTGTGTGTAGTCAACATTAATGACTAGCACTGGGGGACACCAACTTACAACATAATAGAAAAGCCATGGTATGAAGATTCGATTTTGTTGAAAGAACAAAAATACACTATCTTCAATCAAAACTAATGCCATAATTTCAAGTGCCACATATCTTTACAACTTCCAGTAACTTATCCGAGAATCCTCACTTGCTGCCTGGGGCATGATAGTCTTGAAAGTATTCATGTTAATATTTGTAATTACTTCTTAATTTGGAAAATATGTTCCTTGACTATTATATCTTGTAGTCAAATACAGATCATAATGTTCAATGACGTTCATGAGGTTGGTTTGGTTGGTTTGTTTGTTGTTTAACGCCGTACTCAGCAATATTCCAGCTATATGACGGCGGTCTGTAAATAATCGAGTCTGGACCAGACAATCCAGTGATTGATATTATGAGCATCGATCTACGCAATTAGGATCGATGACATGTATCAACCAAGTCAGCGAGCCTGACCACCCGATCCCGTTAGTCGCCTTTTACGACAAGCATAGTCGCCTTTTACGGCAAGCATGGGTTGCTGAAGACCTATTCTACCCCGGAATCTTCACAGGTCCGTTCATGAGGTAAAGCTCATACAGATCTCCTTCCCAAGTGTGAGTGAGTGAGTTGGGTTTAATGCCGCTTTGAACAGTATTCCAATTATATCACGGCATGTCAGCTTCGTGTGGGAGGAAACCCTGAAGTGATGCAAGGCTCATCGTTCCCAGGACATACTGCCAGATGTTGACTTCTGTAGTCAGTGACTTCTTTAAATCACAGAAAGCTTCATCATGATGTTACACAAAAATCCTAAAATTAAAATTAATATTCTCAGCATAAAAATTATCCATACCACATTATCACATTAAAAGCAATAAATTCTATCCCATATCACAGATTTCCAGTGTATTGAAACAAAGATGTTCTACGACAATGACCTATTGGATTTGTTTTCCCCAACAGTCTACAGTCACAAGCCTTAAATAAAGCAAATACCAAGAGATATTTGATCTATAGAATGTGCAGCTTAACAGATGGAACGGCTCCAAGAGTGTGCACAGCAGATGGAACAGCGCCAGGGGGTATGCACAGCAGATGGAACAACAAACATTAAGCCCTCTTTCTATCAAACACCCATCACGTTTATAGAGAACAGTTGGCAGGAAAGTAGTCTTGTGAATGAAGACCACTTGATATGCAGAAAAAATAAACTATCCTCCTGACAACTAGTTCACAATGAAGGAAAGGGAGTCTGCCATGAATGAAACATCCAGGTATTTTATTCCAAGGAAGAAGTATCTCAAGAGGCAAGGTTTCCCTCTGGACGCAGGTATTTATTTAGCTGTTACATCCACACCTGGCACCAATAAACACCAGACCCATTATTTATACTTGGTTTATCTTCAGCAGCTTGGTATCACTTTACTGGCAGTATAATGATAAAAGTAATTTCTTTCTTAAAAGATATACAACTGCATTATTGCAATGACATTTTTGATACATTTGAATAAAATTTGTCTCCAATCGCTATCATAAGACCTAGAAATGTTGCTGTGATTGGGAATAATTTGTAATTACATTCTCTGAATTACAGCCTGTAACAACACATGGTTAAGTAGTTAATCACTTATTAAAATAATTATAAGATAACTATGCCATAAATCGCAAAGAACAATGAAGAAAGATAAAACATTGTTTATTCATGACATCATTCTGGAGATTCGAACAATCGCTCGAAACTTGAGGATTTCATATAGTGGACGCCATTATTTTTGAGAGGGGAGTGTCTAGTGAATTGTTCACCATAGATGAAGCTGGGCTACACAAATAAAGGCACGATCCCATCCAAAAGTGGGAGAGATGATAACCAGTAAAGGTGCAGATTAATCGACGTGAGGATTGTTAGAATATGCGGGAAATATCCACCTGTGCATAAAATGGACTTGTCCGACATTTCCCAGGTCAGATTCCATTGGGGGAGTCATCATTATTTAAATACGGGTAAATATTTTTAAAGCTTAAACATTTTATCATCATCCTTAAAGAGGCTGTACATAATGTTGATACATGTATCATCCATATTTAAATACGGGTAAATATTTATTAAGCTTGTACATTTTATCATCATCCTTAAACATGTTAAAGAGGCTGTAATTAATGTTGATATCTCATAAAGAAATAATCCTAGGAACATCATCAACACCCTTTTGCCAACGTAATAATGATCGCATAAATGTTCATCAAATCTGGTTTATACCAAAGGAATATAACTTTCACTGGTTTAAATTTGGAATTTCATAACTATGCAGAAACATAAAATAAAATATAAATGTCTAAAAATCATTTACAGTTCATAAAAAAAGGAAGAAAAAAAGCAAAACGTCATTTAAGCTGATCTTGAATGCACAAGAAATCAATGATGCATCACTCAGTGTATCAACGTACAACTTCCAGCGAGACAGATTCACAGACACAATTAAACCCAATTAGTGGCCACTGAATCCCCCAGCCATCTATGTATAAAAGGCCTTTCCAGCAGTAATAATGCTAATTTTGTATTCAATAACATACATGTTGTAAAGACGTCAGAAAACTGTACAGTTGCCAAGGAACATTTTTCGTTTCTGTTGACGCACAACACAGAGCCAGCAACAGGGATATTGGATTCTAACACATTCAATCCAAAGAAAGGCAATATAGAAACCCGTAATCAATGCTAAATATGCCTCCATCAGAACTGACTGGTGTCATTAGCAGACTGACCATACCAGTTAGCTCACAGAAATAATGTTCTAACAGCTAAATCAAGCCATGGTTGGTAGCCTGCAAGGTTCTGGGGGGATGTCTGAGGAGTGAGATGAGCTGTGCTGCAACTGCTGCTGCTGCAGCACAGGAATAACTATGTGAACACTGTTTTACTCTGATGTCAGCAGTATTAAAGATGCATCACAGCAGCTGGGAAATATGCAAACCTAAGCCATGTAACCAGTGGCTGAAAGCATGAGCACCAATCCATGCAGTCAAGATACAAGATCACACAATAAACCATGCCACACATCACTTCCACCCAATCCTCATGCTAGTTTGTTTCTTTGCTTGTTGTTTAATGCTGTGCACAGCAATATTCCAGCTATATAACGGGCAGTCTGTAAATAAACGAGTCTGGACCAGATAATCCAGTGATTGACATCATCAGCATCAATCTACGTAACTGGGATATGATGACATGCTTCAACCAATCCAGAGAGCCTGACCACCCGATCCTGTTAGTCATCTCTGACGACAAGCATAGTCGCCTGTTATGGCAAGCATGGGTTGCTGAAGATTCTACTCCGAATCTTCAAGGAAGGGTCCCTCATTTTAGTTTGACTCCATTACCACAAGCTGGTGGCCATGGCCACCAGGATATATAAGATAAAAACGAATGTAGAGTGGACTTGGAGAGAAATTCCACAGAAACGGTTAGCAGACTGGGTAGATTATCTGTGTCAAATGTAATACAATTGTGAAGTTCACTAACATGAGGCAATCTCATTAAAATCAGATCCTAGTTCTCGCTACCGCTAAACAAAGATCTGAGGACATCCCATTACGGGTTACGTCAGACCGACCTTGCGCGAACTTTGACTGACCAATGGAATAACCAATCAGAAGGCAGCTTTGTAAATAATTTAATCTGCACCAGACAATCCAGTGATTGATATCATGAGCATCGATCCACGCAATTGGGATCGATGACATGCATCAACCAAGTCAGTGAGTCTCCCCACCCGATCCCTTTAGTCATCTCTTACGACAAGCATGGGTTGGTGAAGACCTATTCTACCCGATATCTTCACGGGTTTCATGCCAATTATAAGGTAGATTATGCACCACCACTGTCACACTTATAGTCGTGATGAGATACCAACTGGAACCCGTAAAGTCAACAGGTAATTATGAGACACTAAGCTTCTACCGGGCAACTTCTTTCATGTCAACACAATTACAGCAGAGCAGTGGCAAGTGATGAGAGGCCAATGCATCACTGTCAGCCCTGTTGACATCGGGGTCACACACCTGGGGAAGAGTTCATTCACTGATCTAAGTCCCATTGCTAAAAATACTCCTTGCATTCCAATAAGATACAACTAACTGTTTTCCCAAAGTAAAATAACCAACTACTGGGATGCAACTTAACCTGATACATTTATTAGCCTGAATGACACACACTAAAACTCTATAACATTAGGCAAACTTTATCAACCAGCGGGCTCGTGCTAAGCTGGATCCCTTATTACTAAGTACTCAGATGTTCTATATGAGATTCAACACATACAACAAAGAAAACATTTCTTCCTCATGCAGTTTCATAACTGCAATATGCACAAATATTTTTTACATTATTTACAAATATATTATAACCTATATTAAAATGAAATTTCGACCTGTGAAGATCTGGGGTAGAATAGGTCATCAGAAACCCATGCTTGCCGTAAAAAGCGACTATGCTTGTCGTAAGAGGTGATTAACGGGATCGGGTGGTCAGGTTCGCTGACTTGGTTGATGCATGTCATGGTTTCCCAATTGCATAGATCAATGCGCATGATATCGATCACTGGATTGTCTGGTCCAGATTCGATTATTTACAGACTGCTGTCATAGCTGGAATATTGCTGAGTGTGGCATTAAACAACAAACAAACATAAAATTAAATTTAAAAAACATTCTGAAACCATTGGAGGGCATCCAATGCCATCATGCCATCACCCCAACATGTCACCTCCCCATCACTGACAAGTCATGTTAGTAGTGTTACCTTGTATAATGGCGTGAAGACTTCGGTAGCCTGTCAATAGGGCTAGCACTACTGACATACACATGGAGGAGATTGACTGCACCCTGTCACTATCTGAAATGGATTTCGTCCAGCAGTCCCAACCGAGGGGATCTAAGTTAGTGTTATTGAGAAACACAACCGCTTGAGACGGGTAAGGTTAGACCAATGGTCATTCTCTTGATCGAGATCTACTGGGAGAAACTTGGTCGAGCTGTAATTACTTCACAGGCTCATGGGATCTATCCTTGTTTTGGAAATAGATTTTGTACAATATACTTGATCACCACAGGTCAGTCTGAGTTGGACAGCAATATATATATAGTTTGATGAGTATTGTCCACTCCTTGCAATGTCCAGGCTTCCTGATCATGTGAACTTGGGATCAACAGGAATGTATTTATGAAGATCTTGATCAATGTCAGTTCATAAACAGCCTTGAAGTCACCACTGTGTTATTAACTGTAAGGAAAATTGATGTCACATAACACATAACACTAGACGTCTGAGACAGCTTGGCCTCAGAAGGTATCACTGTGTTCAGGAACTGATGATTTAGTAGTTCAGGGTACTCTTGGGAATTTTCTGTTGATTGTGATTGATCTCATTATCAGTTCATGACAAGGTTAATAGGGAATCTTCCATGTATGCACGTATCCTGACAGCAAGAAATCTAGAACATGTTGATCTACCACTAATTGTCTGACTTGACAGAACTGGCAAGCAATGTGATCAGACTTTGTCAATACATCCTGCTGAACAGGGATTACACTGGGTGAAGACATACTCATTCTGCTTACATCTTTGCATGTTTGCTGACTGTTGTAATCATTATACTGTATATATTGTCAAACAAGTCAAAAGTCAAATCTCATCCCATAGACTTTAGATACTAGTCCAAATCCTGAGTTTAGAAAACTTCTGTTCGGTCTCGTAAGCTCAGTTAGTAAAAGTCGAAAAATACCAACAAAAACTTAAGAAAATGATGATTATAGCAAAGTCCGGGCGAGTAGACTTAAGATGTTTTTGGCACGGACTGCAGGCAGGTATAATTTTATTGGTATATTTTCAATAGATAGTCATTTACGAAACTGTTTCCATCAATGCTATGATCACCTGAATGGTATGAATAGCGAAGGCCTCAAATCCCAACCTTAACATCAGTAGAATAGGCAACTCTGTTTATCAACTCTGTTTATCAGCTCAGTTTCTACAAAATCACCACAAGTGAAGCAAACTCTGCATGTCTTCAACTGAGCTCTGGCAATGGTAACACTTCACATTCCAAGTTCATAACTACATCTGACATAGTTTGGTAAATCATAACTGCCCAATCACAGATGACAGCATCTAATCAGAGTACCAGTAGGTTACAGTGACAACACCATCCATCAGATTCCTGGATATATCAACCATTAAAAGTGGCCAGGCAATAATCACTCCAGTATCCATCTATCCCAGGATACCGAACATCACACCCTGCTGCTACACAAGAAGTCAACATCCTGAAAATCCTGTCAGGGAAGCATCTTGTCCATGACAGTACCACCTATCAGTATTCTTCACATCCAGGCTCGACAACGGATATTCATCATGTCAGAATTATCTTGCTGATCCACTAAATCTGTCAGAGCACCTATCTTGCTTGGTCTTCCTGGGTAAAATAGCCAATCCATCAAGAAAATCACTGCGTAGACACAAGATAGACCACAGACATCAAACAGTCTATTCTGACAAAAACATCTTCTAGATTTCCTATTCCATAAAGGAAAATGGTTACATCTCTTAGTTATGTGAGATGCAACGTTTTCACCGATTTCAGTTCTGCTTGACTTGAATGAACTCGTCTTGCAAATTCCGTCAATGTTTACTTAGGGTCACAGGGTTCCTTAAGGAAAGATTGTTATATAGAAATATATGACTGCTTCCCCCAAAGTTCTATCTTCATTTGAAGAACATTCAAGTTCATGTTTATCCCACAAAATTCGACAAGGATTAAATTTTAGTCTGAAACCATGCACAACTTTCCAAAATCCTGGGACAGTTGTAAAATTCAGACCACACACCTTCAACACTGTCAGGGATCTGTATTACCATGATAGATTTATCCAAACACGTGGACAGATGGTCTCAATAACTAATCAACATTTTCTCCTACAATATCGATGGCAACCTAATCTGAGGTCTCCTCAGTGAGAATTGCAACTTATTCTCAGACTCCAAGTATCTTAGATACCAAGGGTCACCAGATATGGACTGCACACACCTGAGCACCATCTGGCCATCAAAATAATGGTGTACTGTCCGAGCATGGTATAATAATCTGGTGCCAGAGCTATATCCACTAGCTGTGATGACAATATGCAAGGTGCAGCTGTTTCTATTTCCGACTATCAAGGTATCCGTTGCCTGCACGAAGCACTTTCATTTGTCATTCCAGTGCTGCACTCCTGATTCTGTGACATGTGCTCAGATTATACAAGTCCCACAACCACAGCTCTGTAAAAAGTAACTAAATGCCACTGAAATGTGACCTTTTGGAATGAAGCATCTGTAGAGAGCTCAGTGTGATCAAACCTCAGCTTCTCATCAAGAACAGTTAACCTTAATACACACATTCGGAATAGAATGTCTTGTCAAGTTTTTGACAGGGCTGCATTCTGGGGCGGATGATTTAAAGTGTGGTGTTCTACACAGATCAGAATGACCTCACTAGACTTGCTGGAAACATAAAGCAGCGATGTGCCAGACGCAATGGTTAACTTCCTCTTTACAGAATTCTCAAAATTAACTTCCTGAACCGATTTGACTTGTTTGATTTATGTCTGCCGTTAAAACTCTTGATGTTAACATTAGCTACAAACAGACACCTGCTTTTTAGTTCTTTTCAAACAAAAACGTAATTGCAGTTTCTTTGATTTGAATAAGCAGCATTCTCGGTGTGGTAGAAAATCAATCCCACATTGTTTTGTTTCTCATTTCCTTGCAAGTAGATTCATCTTGAAGCTGACACTTCCTGGTTCTGTCTGCAGTATGCGATGTAATGTCACGTCAGATTCAAGTGGGAACGCTCACCTCAGCTCCAGATGTATGCCTTACTCGACATCTAAGGTCTACCTGAAAACTCCGGTGTAACAATGGTAGTAATCTGATCATGGACGTCATTGTTTAACCATTTGTCTGAAAACACATTCATCACTGCAGGCAAAACTCCCCAGCAGAACGGACACACAATCCATGCATGCATTTCACATAGAATTCAGTTAAAACCTCATTTAAAAGCAAGCATGTAGAGATTCATGTCAGCCCTTTGGCTTTCACGCTGTTCTGTGTCTGCAACAATATTCCTCATGTAATACATCTCATGTTTTTAATCTTATCAAAACTGCATCAAGGGACTGACATATCCTGACATTCGACACGTTGACACCCAAACCTCAAATCGTGGTACAAGTTGTGGTGCTTCAGCTCCAGTGACATCAAGACAGTTTCACTGACTTATCACCATCTTGTCTACATGAGTTAAGAACATGATGACACAATCGGAACCAGGGTCAGTGAATCACTCTACACCATCTTGCCGTGATCTTGTACACAGTAGTGACTCACTCTCTTCAACCATGCTGGTGTTTTGGCTGACTTGGAGGTGAAGTAGCACAGTTCTTTACCACTCAGGTTGACTGTGGCTGTCAGATTGTACAGCCTGGTTGTCCATCTTGGTCAAATTACCTTGTCATTTTCCACCAAAGAATTCATCAATGTCCTTTTTTGACCCCACAGATGACCACCAACACATTCATATGACCCCCCCCCACCCCCGTAACCAATGTCCCAGTGAGTTGTTGTCATGTTTTGTATGACATATCGATAGCTGGCCTGACATTTGTCTGGGTCAGTAATGTTATAGCATAGTTATTCCTAGCCATAATTGCACAAAATAATTGAAGCTGATCTGCCTTGTGAATTCATGACTAATAATTTCAGAAATGTATTTCCATAAACACCATATTATTTTACTGACAAAAGTTTTCACAATCGATGGAATAATCACTACTATTTCCATAGCCATAATCGCAGGTATTATTGAAAAACAACAAAATACATGTAATTTACACTGCACAGGAAAGGTTTACACATAGGACATTAATGCAGTTCATTAACTACAGCCAACAAGAATCTATGATTGATATTTTGTTTATGATTAACATACTGAATTGATTGAGTGTGAGAGTAAGTGAGTGAGTTAGGTTTAACAATGCCTTCAACAGTATTCCAGTAATATCATGGCGTGTCAGCTTAATGTGGGAGGAAAGCCCGAAGTGATGCAGGTCTCGGACATTTACCACTTTGGTGACACCCATGAGCAAGGGTATGGAGCTGACAGACCTAGAAACATAATCAGGGCGAATCTGACCCAAGGAACACAAGTCTGGTGCCTTAAGACGACTGGGTCACACTTGCCTCTATCACTGATCTAAATCAGCACAATAAAACAATGAATGGAATCACCAACCAGTTATAGTAGTATTTCACAAAGGCCAGTTGTAAGGTCAGGTAAAACTAATTATCTACATATGGAGGGACTGTCATTTCTTTAGTACAGTCTGCGAATTTAGCCACTTGTCTGGGAGCTAAATCTCATAATCCTTTAGTCTTACAAGCTCAGATAATAATAGTCCAAATGATAACATCAAATCTACTGAAAATGATCTTAAGAGTCATGTTAGGGCTAGTTTGTTTGCTTGTTTGTTTGTTATTTAACTCCACATTCAGCAGGATTCCAGCTCCATGACGGCGGTCTATAAATAGACCGCTGATGGATATCATGCGCATAGATACAATAACATGTATCAACCAAGTCAGAAAGTCTAGACCACCCAATCCCATTAGTGACCTTTTAGGACAAGCATAGTCGCCTTTAACGGCAAGCATGGGTTTCTGAAGACCTATTCTACCCCGAATCTTCATGGGTTTGTTAGGGCTATTAGACCAAACAGTTTTGGCTAAGACTGCTATGAGTATCAAAACATCCATGATGTAACATCCATTTAGTTTAACATGTGCCTTGATGGCTCTTGGTAAACAGGCAGTAGCCTCTTCATTTGCATATACATATACCGCATTCAACGTAATAAGCGCCCAGGGCGCTCTCAAAATTAGAAATAGCGGTCTCCTATTAGAATGGTATTTTGGTGAAAGATACATTTTGTGGTTTATGCTGACAGCCTGAAATGTTTATATACGACAGATATATTTTTCCAGAATTTAATTGCCGATAATTAAGGGTGCACTCAACACATGAGTGCCTTTCATACACAAATAAATAAGTCTTGTGTATATTGATCAATCGAAAGGGGTGCTAACTGGGATTGTTCGCAAGCCAATATATTAATAAATATCGCCGTGGGCGCTTATTACGTCGAATACGGTACCCAGTATGTAAGTATTAGTGACATCTATATATTCATGCCCTATTCAGTTGCTCATGACATCACAAACCTGCAGCCTCTCAGCTGAACAGTGCCACATGGAAACGTCATTAGACCAATCCTAAGAATTAAAGTCTAGCCAAGATTGTGCATCTCAAATTTTGAAATGCAACCCTTGTCTGGCATGGAATGGCCATCACGCTGGAATGAGGCTTGAAACCCATCTCGGTTTCGGCAAGCCGAGTGTGGCAGGATGACATTTAAGATAATTAATATTTAACAATGTATGCATGCTGCTCATGGAGTATATGTCCCATCTTCATTCACAAAGGGATATGGGCAGGTTGATGCTATACGTTTAGCATACTGGTTCCATCTGTCTAAATGCCACTGATATCTGCATGGCTGCCTTAATGTCATGTTGGATAGCTTTTAAAATGATTGTGGTTGTAATAAAAAGCTACAGCGTATTGCTAGACATGGTTATTTCACCACAAGGCTCAAAGCTATAGTCACGACACATGAACAAAATATATAAATTACATACTTAACTGAAGTGAAGGAAAACTAATTGTTAAAAAAAATACCATTTCAACAAGTATATTGCTACTCATTATAGATATCCTCCAGTAAGTAGTCATTTCATTTTGTTTGTTGCTGTTTAACGCCACACTAAGAAGCATTCTAGCTCTAGCCAGTTCTGTAAATAATCGAGTCAGGACCAGACAATCAAGTGATAGACATCATGAGCATCGATTTATGCAATTGGGATAAGATGACATACATCAACCCAGTAAGGAGCCTGACCCTCCGATCCTGTTAGGCACCTCTTACGACAAGCATGTGTTGCTGAAGACCATTCTAACCCGAATCTGAACAGGTGCATTATTTTGGTGAGGTGAAATGGGGTTTATATGGGGCACTTATATAGCGACGTGCATGTACGTGTGTGTGTTTGTGTGTCTGCTTGTACTAGTCTGGACTGATGCCGATTTACAGTGCTAGCTCACTGAGATACCATGCCGCAGTTTAACATGATTACCCCACTCAGACACAGTATACTGACTCGAAGCCGACCAGTCCTTGTTTTGCCTCTTAATGCCGAGCGCCAAGAGCAACAAGTACCATCTTTTAACATCTTTTGGTATGACGCGGCCGGGGATCGAACCCCGGACCTTCCCCTCTCCGGGCGGACGCTCTATCACTTGACCACAGAGGCGGCCATCCCTCATTTAAATTGATACCACTAACAATCAGTTTCCATTGTGACAATGGGAATGAAATATTTCATTTGTTTTACAAACATTCAAAACATGACCTGTTATGCTAATAGTTCCATTTAATTCTACATAATATCAATTTACTACATCATCTTGCCACACAATCATTCATAAGCAAGATACCCATGAGAAAAAAAGGTGTGATTTTTTTATTTCCAGCAAATACGTACATAAATAGGTTTATTCTGCACAACAGCATTAGAAATTGGCACTAGTCCTGTAGTCCTTACCAAACTGCCCAATAGTAAAGGTATCCTAAGGACTAGTAGAAATTGGCCCATTTTTAGGGTTTTGCTATATGTTATCATTATAAGGACTAGTGGACAAAAACTGTTAGTTTCTAACCCTGCACAACCACAAGAAAAGAAAAATTTTCCTCGCACTGAATGAAATCTAGCTCTGAGGACCGATATTTTTTATCAACCTTCAAAGCCTGAGCCAGATCAAAAACATTCTGACCCATAATCTCCACCCAGAAGGATTGTCATTCATCCTTCTGTGGTGCCATTTAGCTAAACGCAGAACATTTAGGCATGGAAACGAAAAGCATCCGAGACAGAAAAATCCCTCCCATCATTACCTGCACGAGGAAATCTATTTGCTAAATTCTACTCCAATCCACCACTTCCACCTGTGACACACAACACAATGAGCTGGGATAAACTTGACATAAGGCATGAAAAAGTCAATAAAATGGGAGTTGTTAGTTGCTTGGCCTGCAAGCTAAGTTCCTACTTTGAGACAATTTTTATTACCAACACATTTTATTGATTTTTTCAATAATTACAGCTATTGGTATGACTGTGTCTATAGCATGTATCATATATATATGGCCAGCCATTCAGGCTGACATGTAGCCATGCTGGGTCATTGTTGAGTGAGTGAGTGAGTATGGTTTTACGCCCCTTTTAGCAATATTCCAGTAATATCACGGTGGGGGACACCAGAAATGGGCTTCACACATTGTACCCATGTCGGGAATCGAACCCGGGTCTTCGGCGAGACGAGCGAACGCTTTAACCACTAGGCTACCCGACCGCCCCTGGGTCATTGTTGATGTACATGTATGACTCCACTGCAATGAATGGTGTCAAGAAGATCAGGGTTAGAATGGGCCTTCAGCAACCCACCCTTGTCATAAGAGGCAAGTAATGGGATCAGAAGGTCAGACATGCTGACTATCCCAGAAATATAGTAATCTCATTCAAAAATAAATATCCACAAAATAAAAAGGAACTTCAAATGGAGCCCAGAACAATGCTTAATTTCAGAGCTGAGGCAATCTTAACATGCCAAATCATTCTAGACTTGAGTTGGACTTCTTTTTTAATATATTCCCTAGGGTCTGGGAGTCAGACTAACTTGTTTGATGCATGTCATTGTATTCCAGTTGTGTAGAACGATGCCCATGAAATCATTTACTGTATTGTCTGGTCCAGATTTGATTATTTACAGACAGCGATCATATAGCGTGAATATTGCTAGGTATCGCCTTAAACAACAAACATAATGGGATCTAGGTGCCATGAAATATGATACCTGTTAAATCATTACGATGACTTGATGCTTCTGTTGGTGCAGTTGATTCTGAGCCATGAAGCATGTTATAATAGCATACTTAGTGCACAGCATGTTATAATAGTGTGTTTAGTGCACAGCATGTTATAATAGCGTGTTTAGTGCACAGCATGTTATAATAGTGTGTTTAGTGCACAGCATGTTATAATAGTGTGTTTAGTGCACAGCATGTTATAATAGTGTGTTTAGTACACAGCATGTTATAAAAGCATGTTTAGTGCACAGAATGTTATCACAGCATGTTATAACAGCATGTTTAGTGCACAGCATGTTATAATAGCATGTTTAGTGCACAGCATGTTATAATAGCGTGTTTAGTGCACAGCATAATATAATAGCGTGTTTAGTGCACAACATGTTATAATAGTGTGTTTAGTACACAGCATGTTATAATAGCATGTTTAGTGCACAGCATGTATGATAGCACATTTAGTGCACAGTGAGTGAGTGAGTGAGTGAGTTATATCACGGCATCACAGCTGAATGTGAGAGGAAAGCCCGAAGTGGCAAACGTCTGAGACCTGCTGTGATGCAGAAACATAATCAGGGCGAACCGGGATTCGAACACACAATCATAGGTTTCTGGCAACTCTGAACAGCAAATCGCGGCGCCTTAGATGATTGGGCCACCTGTGCCCCCTTTAGTGCACAGCATGTTCTAATAGCACGTTCGAAATGCGAAATAATTCCCACTCATGCGACAGATCGAGTTTCCACATTCATGACATTATTTAGTGTATTATTTTTAGTAGTATTCCAAAGAGGGTTTATTTGTACAATAAAATTATCTGATGATCTTAACTTCCAAACATATTTTACAATTACAAAATGAACAGAATGATACAAGCAGTTCTGCAGCAGGGACACACACATCCAAGGCATGTTGAACTCACGAACACAGGGAAAGGTTATAAAACCACAATGTAATATCAATGTATCATTTTACATATGTCGGTTCAGGAATTGAAAGTACATTCTGCAGCAGTATCCATAATGCATGAACGATACATTGATCAGTATTAATACATACATCTGACATTCTCAGAACATGACCTGAGGTGTACATATTGATGAAGGATTTACCGACGCCAAACTAGCAGTCACAACCTGCTACCCTGGTGGTTATTCATAGGCTGTTCTCCCTCCCCTAACATATAGTCTATGAAATCTTATATTACACAATACATTTCTCTCCATCATTATTCCAGAGTCGGCCTTTTTATAATCTAGAATGGTTCTGGTTTCATGAAATACATATATTCCCCTGTCATGGTGCAGGACTACTCCCCTAGCCGACATGTGCTGTTACTGGGGACTGGTGTGGCTGGTATCTACAAAGGTCATCTTCTCAATCATATCTGCCTCCCCAGGTTGTGCAGTAATGGGTAAACCAAACTTTCTTGTTGAGTTCTAGGTACTAATGGGGTTGAATTATTTTTAAATAAATATAACACTGCAAATGTTTGTTTTTTTCACTGCTTGAATTGAGGTGATCAGATTTCATCCCCATTCCAGAAATGCTGCTGCAATACATGCATATCAGTGATATAAAATGGGATTGAAACCCATGATTATCACATCCTGACATGATCAAGGGATGCAACTCTGCACTCTGGGAGGAATAAGTATTGGTACTAGACAAGTACAAATGACTTTCACATGACACAACACAATTTGTGTAAGAGTAAGTATCATGGTGAAAGCTCAATGTGGGAGGAAAGCCTGAAGTGATGCAGGTCTCAAGACATTTACCACATTGGTGAAACCCATGAGGAGGGGTATGGTGCTGTGCTGACAAACCAAGAAACACAATTGAGTGAACCGGGATTAGAACCCAGGATCATAGGTTTCTGGTGTGCTCAAAGGACCCAACTCTGCACAGCGAACTGCTGCCTTTTAGATGACCGGGTCACTGTGAACCAAGCATCTTTTATATATTGGGACTAGTCTGGTACAAATCACTTTCACACGACACAACACGATTTGGAAGCAGTAATTAACCAGTCCTAAATGCTGAAAGTCATCCCATTTACATGAAAAGGAGTGAAGATTTAAACCTTTTCAGAAATATTTAATACATCATAATTGAGGCACCATAAATCATATGATAAAGGAAACAGTGTGACTGAATACTGTCACTGTCAGCAAGCTTTTCGCTCATCATAGCTGCCTCCAAATAATCCAGTCTGGCCATGAAACCAGTGGTTGATATCATGAACAATCCACACTGGCAGGGTATGATCACATGCACTCATTCTGGTCAGACACTGTAACCACCCAATCCTCATTTGAGTCATCCAGAATGATGATACTAGGGTCCTCTTCCCTGAATGCCCATCTGTGTCGGGAAACTGCACATGGTTCTTCAGCCTGAGTGAGTGAGTGAGTATGGTTTTACGCCGATTTTAGCAATATTCCAGCAATATCACGGCGGGGGACACCAGAAATGGGCTTCACACATTGTTCCCATGTCGGGAATCGAACCCGGGTCTTTGGCGTGACGAGCCAACGCTTTAACCACTAGGCTACCCGACCACCCCCTCTTCAGCATGACCAGGAATCAAGGAATAAATGGTTCAGTGAAATGTACTTCATGATCACACCATACGTGAATGCTCATTACCTTTTCAAAACTTCCATTTAGGATCCTTGTTTCACGCACAGTACAAAAAGGGTAACACAAGTCATCAGATCTGAGCATTCGAGCTTATAATGGATGCAGAGGCAGAATCCTCCTCCTAAAGATTAGTCAGGACAAGGTCAGGTCTTTACACAACCATATCATAAGTCTGCATCATAAACATTCACATGTTATCGGACAATCATGGGACAAGCTGGTTGTTCAAAGGAAGCTTGTTCTGAGCAGTGAACCGGCTCCTGATAGAGAGGCTAACAAATTAAATGAGCTGCCACCCAGTGTATGGTTCATTACCAGTGAGTGGAAACAGACCCGATTGCAGCATCAGTTGCTGTGCAGGCCAGTTCCTGTTATTCAGCTCTTGTAGATTACAGAGACATTGGCAATACACACAGATATCACCACATAACAGAGTTATAGGTAAGCAGGAAGTCAAATCGGGCAAAACCTCAAGACATGATGCATCTGTAGCACTGCTGAGGAAAGCAGACTTAGAAGGATTTGAAGGCAGCATTAGAAGGATTGTTGATGAAAACAGCATTAGAAAGATTGTTGATGAAAACAGCATTTGGTGGATTGCTGCTCAAAGAAACATTAGAAGGATTGCTGATGAAAGCAGCATTACAGTAAACTACGGTTATAACGAACTCAAAGGGACTACTATTTTTAGTTCGTTATAACCGTAGTTCGTTATAGACATATATACAGCATAACCACAGCAAATAGTCGGGACTAAAAAGTAGGTTCGTTCTATCCGTCAGTTCGTTATAAGCGTGTTCATTATAACCGTAGTTTACTGTATAAGGATTGTTGAGGAAGGCTTTATTAGGAAGATTGTTAAAGAAAGCAGCATTAGAAGGATTGCTGTTCAAAGAATCATTAGAAGGATTGCTGTTCAAAGAAGGATTAGGAGGATTGCTGTTCAAAGAAGGATTAGAAGGATTGCTGTTCAAAGAAGGATTAGGAGGATTGCTGTTCAAAGAAGGATTAGGAGGATTGTTGGGGAAAGCTGCATTAGAAGATTTGCCATTCAAAGCAACATTACAAGGATTGTTGAGGAAAAAAGTATTACAATGATTGCTGTTTTCGAAGCAACAAAGCAACATTAGAAGGATTGATGAGGACTTTCAGAGTTAAAAAAGGGAATTTTTTATTTATTGTTTGAAGCAGCATATGTTAGAATATTGTGGTCAAAAGTAGCACTGGAAGAAGTACTTCTGATATAACCAAAGTAACATATGTAGGATTATACTGCATATAAAAAGAAGCACCTAAGAGAAAGAGGTATAAATGGGCCACGGCAATATTATAACACCAGGTGTTCAAGTAATCTGGACCAGACAAACATGGAGGTCACTCTTAGTAGTAGTCATTCTCCCAGACAAACATGGTGGTCACTCTTAGTAGTAGTCATTCTCCCAGACAAACATGGTGGTCACTCTTAGTAGTCGTCATTCTCAGCAGCCTGCAGCATTAAACAATCAGATCCCCATGCCGTGAATGAAGATGAATTTAATGGCACTTTGAACAGTATTTCAGTTATATCAGGTGTTAGCTTGATGTGGGCGGTAAGCTCGAAGTGAAGCAGGTTTAGATGTTTGGTGAAACCCATAAGAATGGGTATGGTGCTGACAAACATAAAACGCAATCTGGGTGAAGCGGGACCATTTTAGTAGCTGAGCATGACCTCCCACAGCTTGTGCGTGCTCTGACAGGGAAACTTAATGGAGACAACTGCTCACAAAAACAGCATCTGCATCAGCAGGATTGCCCACAAAAGCAGCGGAAGCAGTATTTCTAGTGTAATATATCAGCTTTTTAGGGCTGAGTTGGGTAACTCGGGTAACTCGGGTACGGTGCAGGACCCGGGTACCCACAGGACTACCTGGACCCGTGGTTAGTCACGTGATGTATTGTTGAATGACAAAACGTATCTTAACCTCTATGGTCACAGTACAAGTCACTAATGTTTCCATTTCTTTCTGACTATGCAAGCATTCCTTCTGACTTTTATATGTTGAAAAAAAAGGTAAAACTTCATGTGGTAAACATCAGTGTATGTATGACCAGATCGTTTTATAGTGTATCTAAATACATTTCGCTAGGGCTACGGTCAAACTTTTCCCAATCGGACAGTTTGTTCCTATCTCTTACGACCTACAGCGGGTACCTGGGTAGGGTTGGGTAATAGCTGGCTGGGTACCCGGTTAATAAATTTTGACTCATCCCAGCCCTACAGCTTTTGATCCTATTTACTGTAAGTGATACTTTTATATATCACTATTTTTCACTGAATGTATGCTGCTGCCTGAAAGTGAAATTTAAGTTTACAAACTAACACAGGTTCCACAAATCTCACATAGATATTTGATTGTTTTTTAACACCGCACTCAGCCATATTCTAGCTATATGACGACAGTCTGTAAATAATCAAGTCTGGACCAGACAATCCAGTGATTGTCATAATGAGCATGGATTTACACAGTTGGGATAAGATGACATGCATAAAAAAAGACAACAAGTCTGACCACCCGATTTCGTTCGTGGCCTCTTATGACAAGCATGGGTTGTTGAAGACCAATTCTAACCCGGGTCTTCACGGGGCCACATAAATGTAACAAGCACTTACTGTTTATGCCAAGCTCTCCCACCATGTTGCATGTTATCAATGAGCATTGATGTACAAGACTTCAGAGAGTCTACATGGAGGGGCATGTGGAATAGCTGACGATTACTGGAGTGTAACTAGATTACATGTGTTTATCACATATGGTCCAGGTTTATGCACTGTAAGATGTGCTAACACACTCTGACATGTTTACCAACTTGTTTCTCAAGTCACCATACACACAAGTGCTTATTCCACACTTATCGCACTTCTCTGCTCATAAAGCCCAGCCACCACGTTGTTAAATCCATCTCCATGATAATACACAACAGAGACCATTACTGGAAAGATTGGGGTATCACGCCTGGTTATGACAATGCCATAGCATAATCTATATAGCATGCAGTAGCTAGATCTAGTCACATCCCTCAACAAACGCTTCCATGAGACATGGAGAGTACAGACTTGTTTATGCTGTTGTCATGGTAATTTTTGCACTCTGTTATGAATAAATAACATTCTAATTTTGCGAGGTGCAAAGCACTCCCTTTTTTATAACCTTAACATGAAATGATACAACACATGTTGAAATGGAGATCTCTAAGAAGTGACAAAGTATCTTAAATATTTAACCTGTTGGAGGAAATGTGTTTAAACAACAACTAGCTTCAGCACGGCACAAATCAGAAGTCCTCAAACCAAAGACCATGCTTCTTGAAATAGCCCAAAGAACCCAAGAGTAAAGTGAGTGAGTGTGTTTGGTTTTACGCCACTTTTAGCAACATTCCAGCAATATCACGGCGGGGGACACCAGAAATGGGCTTCACACATTGTACCCATGTCGGGAATCGAACCCGGGTCTTCGGCGTGGCGAGCGAACGCTTTAATCACTAGGCTACCCGACCGCCCCAAAGAATAAAGAGTAAGTGCCAACTTCAAGGTGTGAAGTGAATCATGGAAGTTATTTGTTTGCTTGTTGTTTAATGCCCCATTCAGCAGTATTCGCGCTATATGATGGCGGTCTGTAAATAATTGAACCTGGACCAGACAATCCAGTGATTGACATCATGAGCATGGATCCATGCAGTTGGTATATGATGATATGCATCAACCAAGTCAGCGAGCCTCACCACCCGATCCCGTTAGTCACCTCTTACGACAATTAAGAAAGTCTGCAGTCATCAAGCCCTCATTGTATTCACTTTTATATGTCCCTAATACAATTACTGGTTAATGCGGACAGTTCAGTTCCATGCAATAAATACTCTAGTTCCCGGATTAAAAGATTTTTTAGACAAAACATACATGAACGGATTAGGTAACAAAAGAACAGCACTATGCTTCAAGTATTTGGGACGATTGAAGAAACTGCATGCACTGACGACATCTATTGCTGAACAGTGAGTGAGTGAGTGAGTGAGTGAGTGAGTGAGTGAGTGAGTGAGTGAGTGAGTGAGTGAGTGGAAAGCTTGATGTGGGAGGAAAGCCTGAGTGAGGTGATGCAGGTCTCAGATGTTTACTGCTGCTCTGACAGTGTTTGAGATTTAAGACAGTCCTGGGTCCTTAACTTTTTGCTGCTGTAGTATTAAAATCAAGGTTTATGACAAGGAGCCCTAATGACTTATAAGATTTAACCGATTACACTTTCATGATATCTACAAACATCTAATGGTGAGATCATAAAACCAGAAACTGACACTGATGGTAAAACCCTAACCGAATTCTCCTTATCAGCTGTAATATAATCATATCATTTAGGTACAATGTTGTCTCCATCAGCCCTAAAAACTTGGTTCCATGTTCAGTGATCAGAATTAAAGAGCATCCTGGTGTCCTTGATGTTTGCTGCCATAGTATATAAATCTAGGAACACCTTAAATCTTTAATTATCCAAAATATTAAAAAAAACAGGAGTGAGTGAGTATAGTTTTACGCCGCTTTTAGCAATATTCCAGCAATATCACGGCGGGGGACACCAGAAATGGGCTTCACACATTGTACCCATGTCGGGAATTGAACCCGGGTCTTCGGCGTGACGAGCGAACGCTTTAACCACTAGGCTACCCGATCGCCCCTAAAAAAACAGGAGGCTGCTGTGGTCTGTGAGTTCGGTGCCGAGGTATTTGGATGATGGAACCCATACATCTTTAATTATTAAAAATAAAATGAGGAGATTCCTGTGGTCGTTAAGGTTGTTGCCATAGTATTTGAATCTAGGAAGACTTTAAATTTTTAACCTCTAACATTAAGGTCAGGAGAAAGACCTCATGAATTTCATGCCTCATTGCAAAAAGGTAGGATTAGAATGCTTTTCCTGTATGGCCTCGAACTATAACATTTCTCCCACAACCTTCAGTGGATTTACTGCTGCCAGGCACACCTTAGAGTCGGCCTATGGACTATGTCTACACACATGGTGCTGTGTAGAATGTTAGCAGCCAGAGGACTGACTGGCCAGTACCATGTAGGTCAGTATCCCAGATGTAGATAAACAAGCGCAGCCTGCACCTGAGCTGTCAATCATTCACGCCTACACAGCGTACATAGCTGGTCAATCTCATCTTATAGATAGCGCTCCTATCATCTTCCTGTTTCTGTTGGATGAACAACCTGGCGGTAGTTTTCCAAACTGACTTCAAACTCGAAACATTTTTATCTCATTTATTTGTAGACACATCCCTGTTTATTTGCTACGAGTTTAGGAAAACACCTATCGAAAACATTATGATTCCAAGTAGCCTTGAGCTAAACTAATAAATCTTAAAACTGAATAAACAGTCAAATTCCATCTGAATAAACAGTAAAAATTCCATCGTGTAAGATGATTTTACCACTTAAACCCTGATACCACGTAATAGTTACCACACCACTCATTAACAGTAAACACATGTTTCACAGCAGCCCATACTGCAATCACAATAAAATTGCAGGTGTCATTCATATTGCTCCCTACCTATATCTACAGCTCATGACGAACCACTTCTGATACAAATATTATATAAACAGAAACAAAGTAAACAAATTGTGTGTGTGACATAGAAAGTAAGATGGAACCGACTTTCACATACACACATGCTGCACCAGTATGACTCATCAAGCAAAGTAAACACTCGCTTATGCATCCCACATAAAACATAATACTCAAAGAAGTTGAAAAACACATGATTCTTTCATATTACTATAGTTAATCTGTCATGGCATGACATGACAGTGTCATGAGCATGCTTATGTATTAATGTATATTTATTGAACAACTAAGGCTTTCTAACAGTTTTAGTTTTAAGCATTAAGCATTATCACAAAACCTATGTTCATATTTAATGCCCATGATAACTATAGTAATATGATAGAACTGAGTGTTCTTTAACTTGTTTTGAGTGGTGATAAAATAAATAAATAAATTATACAACAAATAAATAAAATAAAAGAAGTTAAAAAACAACTGATTCTTTGATATTACTATACTTAACCAGTCATACCATGACAGATTAACTCTAGCATTAAGAACGAATCGGGTGTTCTCTAACTGCTTTTGAGTAGTACATTTTGCTGATAACAATTTTGACATTCTCTTGTAATCAAGACAAATTCTCTTTTCCTCCACCTTTCCCCACCTGACATTCTACATGTGACAGATGTCATTGATTTTTTGTTCACTTGCACGTAGCTGTAATGCCACTCGCACTCAAAAACGAGCCTGCTGAAAAAATATCACTGGAAGAATTTTCTGTCTTAATTGTGCCACCATGATTTACAACTGAAAGAGACTTCAAAGTTTAACAGACACTATTCCTGGCTTCGGGAGAAGCACCACGACAAGTCATAAATTCCTATCCTGTCCTGCGAATCACACTAGGTACCAGAACAGGTATCAACACCAATGTAAAAATTGCTAGCACAGGCTTATCATATGCTAATCCTTTAAAGAATGAATTCTGCATATTCTCTGCTAAAAAATTCCATAAAGTACATCAAATAGGTGAATGTTATTATTTTCTAAAAAGACTAAACCTAACATTTAATATGATTGAATCATTACAAACATATTTGATAGTTGAAATCATTGTCTGTTGAAATAAAAATTTGACATTCTTGTCCTTGACTAAGGAATGTTTACCTCTTCACAAGTAATTATTAAACCCATAACAAATGATTCAGAAAGGATTTAGCATCCCCATCCTGTAACTTACCATTTTGTTAAAAATATGAAACAAATCATGAAATGATATTTTTTTTAGAAACGACAAAATTAATGAAATATTGTTTTCAAGCAATTGAGAGTGGGGTGCTTGAAAATGTGGTGCCTGCTGACATGAAAAAAAACCATTCCTGATATACCACTTCTCAGTTAAAGGAACTATCTGGTGTAAATGATAACAGGGGATTTGTTTACCTAGCTTAGCATCCCTGGGTAGAGTGGAACAGTTCCTTGTCTGTGGCTGCAATGAAGCTCTAGATGCTGCAGATGAAGATGTTGATGATGTATCCAAAAATCGGGAATTATCTGAATGTCTGGACCCTGATGCAAGTTGGGAGGTTGAGGAATATCGTGACTTGGACCAGGGCTTGAGATTTCGCAGCCAGGACAGGGTCTTGTTATAGATGGAATCTTTGCAAAGCAGCTGCATGTCCACGTTTCGATACAGTCTATCTGACTGATACATAGTCTCCGATGTCACCGAGGGCAAGCCGGGCACACTGCCTGACGACACCCCCCCTGCATGGACAGACGGACAGGTACGGAGAGACGGACAGGTATTCACGTCAGTCATCAAGACTGCTAAATTAATCACTGAGAATGACTCCAAAATATATACATCCAAATGGTGAAACGGCCAAATGGAAAATGAGCAGACGGATTCACAAATGAAGAGACGAGCAGACGAACATATCCAGATTGGTCCCACTAAGAATTGTACTGAGTTGGAGCTGACGTATTCACCACAGTTGGCCGTAGGACTTGACTGTGCTTTGTACAGTTTCTCAATGATGCTACTACTGCCTGCTGTGGCTATAGTCAGTTTCAGTAAACACTCCAAGCTTGGGTCAGCCTCTTCTCATCAAGCACAGCCTTTCATCTTCATTGTCTGAGGCCTGTGCATGCATGTTGCCTGGTAGGCTGATAGTGAACAATTTCTCACCACAGCCATTAGCACAAGAAGAGCATGCTAAACACGACATGCTTCACTTGATATTATCACTCTTACAATCAACATATTTCAACCATCAGCTCACCAATTAAGTGTTAGTGCTTTCAGTTATGTCAAGCATTTTAGTATGTAATAAATCTACCATACTACCAGGTGTTTATAATGTAATGAAAGTTCTTATGTGTTTAATGCTTACATCACTGATGACATAATCTGTTAATTACCTTATACATTTGAACATGACGAACGATGACACAGGTTACAGATTTATTGATCTTAAAAATGTTATCCTAATTGAGTACAGTAAACTATGGTTATAACGAACCCAAAGGGACCACTAAATTTACTTTGTTATATTAGTTCATTATATGCACATTTACAGCATTTACAGCAAATTGACGGGACCAAAAAAACAGTTTGTTATAAACGTATCTGACTGTACTTCATTATGAAAATAATATGAATACAAATAAATATACACTAGAGGACTTTAATATCTATTACATAATAGGATGAGATGGTAATGAGACTGTTAATCTTCTAATTACACCTCACGGGTAGCTTGGGTTGAATACTCCCAAGGGATCTGAGAATGAAAACAATGATTGCGCAGACTGATCGATTGACTAGCAGTCTAAGAAAGTGGTTCCATAAGTATTCACTTTGTAGAATTTGGCACACTTTAAATGGAATTATTTTTATAATGTACATTCAACCTTACATGTAATAATTCATCCAAAACTCATGAAGATCTGGATAGAATAGGTCTTCAGCACCCTAAGCTTGTTGTAAGAGGTGACTAAAGGAATTGGGTGGTCAGGTTTGTGGAGTTGGTTGATGCATATCATCGTATCCCAACTGTGTGAATCAATGCTCATGATGTCAATCACTGGATTGTCTGGTCCAGACCCGATTATATACAGACAGCTGTCATATAGCTGGAATATTGCTGAGTGCGGCCTTAAACAACATACAAACAAACAAACTTATCCAGAAGCCTCCAGTTATGAAAATGTGCAGATGAAGAGTGACCATTAGATTTCAACTTCTGTATTTTTTCAATGTAATGTGTTGGTACCTGTGCTCCTTAATCAAGAAGATATCTGTGTTCACTGAAAGTACAGCTTCTAAAACAACACTTAAAGATACAATAATAATTAATTGAAATGCTTGAAAATTGCAGCCTTGTTTATTTTACATCACAATGGCAGCATTGATTTCAATATATAGGATACATCAACCATAGTCTTATCATGTTTATACTACAGCTAGGCACATCCATCATGGGAAACTCAGCGGCACGTTTCATTGCTCCACATGTGAAACTGAATGTGTTTTCACAATTGTCAAAATACAAGTACACTATCTTTGTCTTGGGCACCTGTTTCCCCAACCGTTCAGAGTTCCCTCGTAAAACGACTACTGCAGTGCAAAGAACTTGTTACCATGGAAATAAAATGCCTGTGTGCTGTCAGAAAAACATGTTTTTATCCTCAGATGATGTCACAATGACATCATTCTGTATTCTTTTTAATGTGAACACCATCGAGATCAGTGACTATCTGCTGTACAATAACGCCATCCAGATCAGTGACTATCTGCTGTACAATAACACCATCCAGATCAGTGATTATCTGCTATACAATAACACCATCCAGATCAGTGACTATCAGCTATACAATAACACCAGCCAGATCAGTGACTATCAGCTATACAATAACACCAGCCAGATCAGTGACTATCAGCTATACAATAACACCAGCCAGAGGCACCGTGTATATTCCTCCTGAGAAACCCAGCAAACTGAACATTTGGGAAGACATATATATTAGACTCACATTTAGACTCTGAAAATATAATTTTGATAGAAACAAACAACCAGTATTGGAGACCCAGAAATTCAGAATCTGTACCTGTGGAAAACCTGAACTTGCTTCATTTAGGACCTAAGCATTACAGTAAGGGCTCGGAGGAAAGGTAATATGGTTCAGGGCCTGTGAGACAGACAGTTATGTAATATGCGATTGTAATGTGCCAAATTTATAATGCTTGTACAATGTTTGCACCCTGACACACAAGGGCTTTTTGTACAATAAATACTTTTCTATACAAAACACAAACAGTCTCCGAAAACAACCATGTTGCATCATAATTCCTATTATTGATGTTCAACGACCCAGAAATAATAACAATCTCCGCAAATAACAAATTATTTTCCGTTTCATGAAAAACATCTAACAAACAGGACATAAATTGACCAATTTTCCGTCCACAACACAATCATTACAACCTGGCTGAAAATAAACCCATATTTCCATGAAAAACAAGCTTCCTGATTCTCAAAGCATCCAAATCACCAAGGCCCTTGTACGCCCACTACTCCCATGTAAATGCCCCCATGTCCAGAAAATTCACTCCTACTGGTCCTGAGTATGGCCAACCATATCAATTTCCCCGAGAGGGTTCCGCTGACTGCGTAATCTCTAATCAACTATCACAGCAGCATCAGGACAGAACAAAATGAAGAGTTCAGTTCTTGCAAATAGAGTGTCTGAGACCTTGCATCAATCAATCACCAGATTTCCCGATCATTGCGCATTTTTCGGTTCAGGACAGCCTTTCTCCTTCAATGTCTTTATTGCAGTCGATGAGTGTAATGTACTTTTCATGAGCTTTTATAGATGAAACACATACTTAAACAAATAGATGGCTGTGGAACCGCTCCGTATCTCCACCATTTACTATGGATAGTAGCCTTGAATACTCTATGGACTATGAACATTTAGATTCTATGTTGTGAATGTGTTTTAAAGTGAATCCAGTTGGGTATCTGATGCTTGCTCATTTTGAAGACTGAGAGGTTTTCAGACATTAAACCGAAATGAAAATCACCAGTGAAATGTATGATCAATTTGTATTACCAGTCTTACGCCTAATCAAGCCTAGGCCAAAGGAACTTTTGTGTCTCACATCTCAATTGAATATTGACGCATGGTCCCGACACTCCCAGGACCACAGAAATGTGAAACTACTCTCCAAATCTGACATGTACTTTACCAGGATCTGTTCCACAAGTGTGACACTCATACATAACAACAAAATCTGGTTTCTTATCCCCAATAACTACCTCTGATTCTTAATGTAATTTTGGCATGCTAATATATATATTTCTATTTTTATCCAATTGAAAGTTGTACTTTTCATGGAAACATCTTTTCAACTGTCAACCGATTAATAAACAACAAGCATGAAACACTTATACCCCCTGCCAATACCTCCATTTTCAGTTTAAGTCAAAGTTGTTGTCATGGAAACATGAAAAATATTTTTTTTCAAAAACCCCAAACTATCAAAAGGTGCCAGTTCACTACTAGACCTATCTATGAGCCAAGTTTGGTTCATTCATCTCTCATGGTTTTTGAGTTCTGCTCCAGAAATGAAATGTGGAGTGGAATAAAAAATGACCAGAAATGCAAATGTTCTTGGGTGGGAGGGTTCTTGAGTTCTTGATTGAGTTCTTGAATGAGTTCTTAATTGAGTTCTTGAGTGAGTTCTTGAGTGAGTTCTTGAGTGAGTTAGTTCAGCAATGTCTCAGCAGGGGCACACCAACATTAGGCTTGACATGTACCCATGAAAAAAAATTCAACCTGGTCCTTCAGCGTGCCAAAAGAACAATTTAACTACTGGGCTATCCCACCAAGCCCAAAGATTCTGCGATTGAGCTGTTTACTATCCCAGCTAAGGAATCAAATTACATAATTTAACCTGATGACGTCAACCAGTTTACCTCCTACACCTGAAGCCCAGACACAAGTCCTGGAAAAGAGCACGTAGGTTTCATTTTCTCAACTAACATGTACTTGATTGACCAGCAGAATGTACAGATGCTTGTAAATAAGTAGATATTTGTTGTTAGGCACACATCACTTTCACACAGAGATGTTCATCATAAACAACTGTGAAGAGGGGATTGTGTATGTTATTTAATCAACACAGTAATGAAACTATGTAATTGACACAGGGTCTGATAGGTCTCCGAGTGCACATCTAACATGGAAAAAACATATCGATACATATCATAGCGAGTGAGTGAGTGGGCAGGGGACACCAGAAATGGACTTCACACATTGTACCTAAATTAGGAATCGAACCCAGGTCTTCGGCATGACGAGTGAATGCTTCAACCACTAGGCTACCCGACTGCCCCTTAGCCCTCAATAAATCAAATTATTAAATTTTCATCCCAATTTTTCAAAACGTTAGGTGGGAGGCAATGTATTTTCACTGAACAAACTGTAAACAGATTCTGACTGAAGTAAAATTGATGGATGTGATTCCCATCAAGCTGGAATGTTTATACTTGTAGTGGAATGGTATATATCTGCAAGTACAATGAAAGGAAAGCCTTACTTAGTTGTTCCTACTCTTGCATCAACTAACCATCTTTTTAATAACAGGCTTCCATTTGTCCATTGCTAATCACTATCAGCACTATTTAACTGTTAAGTGTTGGCTTCCATTTGTCCATTGCTAATCACTATCAGCACTATTTACTGTTGGTTTCCCTTGTTAAGGTTCCACTTTTTGTTATCTTATTACTTCTGTTGTTCTTACAGGTACATATATGTATATGTTCTCTGCTTCATAGAATCTATTCACCTGATGAAGGAGTAAGTATATATTCTGAAACTTTGTGTTCCTCATAATAAAGAGTTGACATCCATAAATTCTCTTCCTTGTGTGTATCACTTCTAAATGACATTGAAAGACTAGTTAGTTTTTGTATAACAGAGTGTGATTCACTATCAAGTATATGAATCATTTGTCTATCCTTTCCAAATTTAAGGCCAACTCAAATCTAGAATGATTTGGCAAGTCTAGATTGCCGCAGCTCAAGGCAGCAATTAAGCATTGTTCTGGGCTCCATTTGGAGTAATATTTTCTAGACATATATTAAAACAATTTTATTTCTGGGACCAAATATCAGCCTAGTCCCAGGTTTTAGGTTGATTAAAGTGTTGGTTGTGAACTGTCTGGTCAGTGTTACTGGGCAGTAGCCACTGTGTGACCCATGAGTAGGAAGTACTGACCACCCCATGTGGCCTAGCACCAGTACCCCCTGGCTATTTTCACCTAGACCTCTTTACATTAGTGCTTGGTGGGGTTTTGTTTGCATGTCTTTGTTTCCTAACTACAACTTCCTCAGCTGGAGACTTTCTTTTTTAGTGATATTTTCAAATATTTTAATCATATTCTAAATAAAACAATTTAAACAATATGTGTTCTATTACACTTCCCTTTCCCTCAAACTGTTTGATGTAAGCGGAATAGGTCTTCAGCAACCCATTCTTGCTGTAAAAGGCGACTATGCTTGTCGTAAGAGGCGACTAACGGGATTGGATGGTCAGACTTGCTGACTTGGTTGATGCATGTCATTGTATCACAGTTGCTTGGATTGATGCTCATGATGTCAATCACTGGTCCATGTGGTCAGGCTTTGGCTGGGCTGGGCTGGGCTGGGCTGGGCATGGGGTGGTATGGGGTGGAGTCCTTATATGTAAGTTAACATTATTTGGGTTAAATCAGTTCAGGTTAAGTGGCATCCCTGACTTGCATTACTGGGCCACCCATGCCTCACAGTCAGCTGAAGGATGGTTACTAAGCCATGTCGATGGTGTAGGTAAGGTCTGAAACTTAGGGCACCAAGCCACGGAAACAGGTGTACTGGGTAGAGTGCATGACCTGACACTATCTCCAGTCAACTCAACCTCAGTACTCCACAACTGTTATATCATATAGTACCTGTGTGCTATATCAACTACAACATCAAAGACCTAGTGCCATCCACTTGGTGCAGTTGTGAACCTTGCTTCAGCACTCCTCATTTCTATACTACACATCGCATAGCCAAGGGCAAACACCTCCGACAGATTGTCATCTATTACTGGAGTTACATGCTGAGTGGTGTCTTCTTGTCTTAATAGTAACAGGTAAAACCGGCACAACTTAATACCTAGTTGGTCAGGATGCAGGTCATCGTATCCCAATTGCGTGGATTGATGGCCATTATGTCAATCACTGGATTGTCGGGTCGAGACTCGATTTTTTAAAGATGCCACCAAATAGGTGGAATATTGCTGAGTGCAGCGTTAAACCACAACAATCATCATCATCATCATCTTTCATTTGAATGGAAGCAAGTCAGCTTTAACGCAAGTGGAAAGCTTGAATTGATGCAAGTTATAGCCAGATTTAACACTTTGTGAAACCACAACCATAGGATCAAAATTGGAGCGAATATGGGCTAGACTAAAGATATATCACTTCATGGTTAATTAACACCCAAAATCACCCTTGCCTTTCCTTTCTGACTAAATCACAGTAGAGTAGTACAGTGGCAAGAGAGTTCATCTTCATGAACAAGGACCAGGTTTTATTCACAAAGGTTTGACCTTCCTTGGTATCAGGCAGTGCCATGGACACCAGATATCTCATGGTGATTCTGAGTCTTCGTTCCCAGCAACCAATGCCGGTTGCAAGAGGCCACATAATGGAATGGGTAATAAAGTCAATGACTTGGATTAGGACGTGTCATTGTACCCAGCTCATAATATCAATTAATATTCAACAAATTTGAATGCAAACAAAAGATTAACATCTTTTCCTCCCATGAAGAATCTGGCAGTTCTAAAAAAAAGTCGAGGACCAACTGATTCGTTCCTATTTCTGTAGTTAATCCGTCATAACTATAGTAATATGAAAGAACTGGGTGGTCCTTAACGCTTTGTTCATAGTATATATGGGGCGGTAACCTAGTGGTTAAAGCGTTCACTCGTCTCGCCGAAGACCCGGGTTCGATTCCCGACATGGGTACAATGTGTGAAGCCCATTTCTGGTGTCCACTGCCATGATATTGCTGGAATATTGCTAAAAGCGACGTAAAACCATACTCACTCACTCACTCACTCATAGTATATATATGACTTGCTTAAAAAACACCCAATGATCTGTCAGTCAAAAGATGTGACACATGGATGTGAAGTGATCAAAATAGCTAAAGATTACCAGCAGGACTCACCAAAAAGAATCTAAATAAAAATTTCAAGAATCCTATACATAAACATGTTTACTCCATCAGTGAAGATTTCATTCACTGTTAATTACATAGCCAGGTGATGAACCACCTACATGTCTCTCAACAGGGGTCAAATTGACTTCTAACATTAGACTAAAGACTGAAGCTTGTCCACAACCTCAGCCAACCATCAAACATGTGAACATCAAAGCCTTATTGATGTATCAGATAGGGGAGTGTCTCCTGCAGATGGCCCTGCTATCAACACATGGCTGACCTCATCTGCTGGAGCATCCGACAAGATACATGATATTTACTGTGCAAACGTTCCATGCAGAAACGTATGTCAAGGTAACAATGCAAAATACCAATACAGGGTGACTTCCACAAAAGTGATCGTCGAGATTCTACGACTATCATAAGCCTATGTTAAAGTATGGGAGTTACGATCTTCTTAGCAGTAACATTTCTTTGTGGAACGGGCCCCAGAATATTATGCGTTATAACCTAAGACTATTTATTATAAGTATTTCAGATTTGTTTGAAGTTATATATAAATATAATAGCAGATTATTTCTACTTAACTTCCAGTAAATGTAGAACCATATTAGTTGTCTGTTGACACTGAAGTGTAGAAGATGCCATGCAAATCTAGGTTCCTGGTCTAGTTCTGTTATAACAAACTGACTTATCATTGCAAATGGCAGGTGTCTTGGAACAGCAACAGAGAAATAACCTCACACTGTCTGGCAAGGAATGGACTGTGACAATCATGATGCAGGAGGTCTTACAAAGAAGAACAGTTTATGAGAAAAAGAACCCCGACCTATGTGATGTAGAGATGAAGAAACACAGAAACTTTAGGAAATTTGAAATCTAAGGGCCACCAGTGCCAGGCTGGTTCTTGCAATCACACACTCAGAGTATGTAGATCGTCAAATTAAATTCTATTCCTGCACAGAGCATGGCATGAGTGAGAACCTTGGCAGCGTTGCTGAAACTGCCTATAGAAATGATAAGGTTGAGATGAGGGTTGTCTAGGTTTGTGTTATCAGTGTATATCCACCAGGCAGGCAGGCAGGCAGCGCAGCACCCCACCCCACTCCCCCTTACACCAGATACAGCTGCACATCTTAGATATATCACCCAGCCTCAATTTGGAAATGTTGTCACAGTCCCTGCAACCTGCTTCCACTAACATGCAGGGACAATGTCTTTAAAGGCAGTTTAGAAGCTGTAGTATTAATACAAACATAACTCCACTCTCTTTTTATCAACTGAGGAACAGACTCCCTTTTTTGGTCTTCATCTCCAATATATTCATCCTTACAGTGAAAGCCCATACATCACGACCCTCTTAGTCCACAAGTCCTCAGAACAATTACATTGCAACTACATTACCTACAAGGGACATAACTCTGTACCCATTATTTATGTTACTGAGTGAGTGAGTTGGGTTTAACGCCAACTTTCAACACTTTGTTTGTTGTTTAATGCCACATTCAGCAATATTCCAGCTATATGACAGCGGTCTGTAAATAATCGAGTCTGGGCAAGACAATCTTGTGAGTGACATCATAAGCATCGATCTGCGCAATTGGAATATAATGATATGCATCAACCAAGTCAGTGAGCCTGCATGACCACCCAATCCCGTTAGTTGCTTCTTACGACAAACTGAAACATCGTCGCCTTTTACAGCAAGCATGGGTTCCTTTCGATGTACCTCGTTGCCAGTGCTCAACACTTCATCATTTGTTTGTGATGAAACACTTTCCATGCTGGAACCACTTTGTCTTCCAAGGTGCTTTGGCAGTAATGAAAACAGAGTTATGGAACTTACATAACAGGCCATTTACCAAGCCAAGTCAGTGGCCAGTGACTACGAGATGCCTGCCTTCCCCATTGGTTGGTCAGCTGGGCCTGGGTGGGGGATAGAGAGTAAGATAGAGAGATAGTGAGGGTGAGGTGGTTGAGGTGGGGGGTAGACAGTGAGATAGTGAGTGAGTGAGTTGGGTTTAACGCCGCTTTTAACAGTATTCCAGTCATATCATGGCGTGTCAGTTTAATGTGGAAGGAAAGCCTGAAGTGATGCAGGTCTCAGACGTTTACCACTTCGGTGAAACCCTTGAGGACGGCTATGGTGCTGACAAACCTAGAAACATAATCGGGGCGAACCGGAATTCTAACCCACAATCATAGATTTCAGGCATGACCAAGGGACGCAACCCTGCACAGCGAATAGTGGCGCCTTAGACAACTAGGCCAACCGTGCCCCCGATAGTGAGATAGAGAGGGTGAGGTGGAGGATAGATAGTGAGATAGAGTGTTGTTGAGTTTGGTTTTCAGTTTTTCTGCCACTTTTCGCATTAGTCCAGTCATGTGAAGGTCTGAGGCATCAGCTTGATCAAAAATGGGATTTTTACCTATCTTGGTATGAAACTTGGGTCTTGCCACGTTTACCACATGGCTACTCCATCGCCCAAGGAGACAGGTGCATAACCAGGAGATGACCCTTTCAAAAATGCCAAACACCTGATGACCTGTACTTTCCTATCCCTTGACGGCTTACTCTGCACCACCACCCTGGTCATGTATACATCTGTCCCCAGGTTCCCACACTTATCTTGAATAGATCTACCCCACCCTTGTCCTGCAAAGTTCTACCCCCCGATCCGAACTTTTGTCCTGAATAGTTCTACCCCCAGACTTGTCCTGAAAGGTTCTACCCCCAGATCCCAACTCTTGTCCTGAATAGTTCTACCCCCAGACCACCACACTTGTCCTGAATGGTTCTACCCCCAGACCACCACACATGTCCTGAATAGTTCTACCCCCAGACCCCCACACTTGTCCTGAATAGTTCTAACCCCAGACCCCCACACTTGTCCTGAATAGTTCTACCCCCAGACCCCCACACTTGTCCTGAATAGTTCTAACCCCAGACCCCCACACTTGTCCTGAATAGTTCTACCCCCAGACCCCCACACTTGTCCTGAAAGGTTCAACCCCCAGAACCCAACTTTTGTCCTGAATAGTTCTACCCCCACACTTTTCCTGAATAGTTCTACCCCCACACTTGTCCTGAATAGTTCTACCCCCAGACCCCCACACTTGTCCTGAATAGTTCTACCCCCAGACCACCACACTTGTCCTGAATAGTTCTACCCCCAGACCCCCACACTTGTCCTGAATAGTTCTACCCCCAGACCCCCACACTTGTCCTGAATAGTTCTACCCCCAGACCCCCACACTTTTCCTGAATAGTTCTACCCCCAGACCCCCACACTTGTCCTGAATAGTTCTACCCCCAGACCCCCACACTTGTCCTGAATAGTTCTACCCCCAGAACCCAACTTTTGTCCTGAATAGTTCTACCCCCACACTTGTCCTGAATAGTTCTACCACCAGACCCCCACACTTGTCCTGAATAGTTCTACCCCCAGAACCCAACTTTTGTCCTGAATAGTTCTACCCCCACACTTGTCCTGAATAGTTCTACCCCCACACTTGTCCTGAATAGTTCTACCCCCAGACACCCACACTTGTCCTGTTTAGTTCTACCCCCAGACCCCCCACACTTGTCCTACTCTTGTACATAGAGTTCCATCCTGGAACTGCCCAGCCACTCTGACCCTGTATCCATCTGTTATCACTGAATCGCCCCCTGTGAGCCCACTTTAGTGTTTATAAACAAAGTCAGCACCACCGACTGCCTCCAGCCCCTGATAGCATCAGAGAATCTCTCCCGTTATCTGTACATTTGTCTTCAATTTCATCAGGCTGCACCACACATACCACTGGTGGCCACAGCCATATGTTGCCAACACAGCCGTCAGTACATAGAGGTAGAGACACATACACAGTGGCATTGCAACTGCAATATCAGACCTTGTTTACAACACTGCTTTTAGCGCTGTTCTGCTATGCCAAGGAATTATTTTCAGATGCGGATCATATCCATACATGCTAAGAATGCAAAGGCCCTGAAAATTAAATTTACCAATTTTAAATCATATAAACATTAGAAATAGAACTCATCTACAGCAACCCATGCTTGTCGTAGAGGTGACTAATGGGATTGGGTAGTCAGACTGGGTGATTTGGTTGATCAATGTAATCGATGCTCATGATGTCAAACACTGGATTGTCTGGTCCAAAGTTGGATTATTTACAGACCGCAATAACATAGATGGAATATTGCTCAGTGTGGTGTTAAACAACAAAACTAAAAAACAATCATGCACATTTCAGGGTTCAAAATTAACATAAGTCCATTAGTTTGAGGCTGGAAAAATTCCGCAAGGATGAGTGACATTTTCTTGTGGACTACCACTTTAACCATCAGGTACATGGCAATTCTGTAGATCGTATGTGCAGAATAGTGAATAAAACACTTCATTTCTTCCCCACATGACATTTGTAAATGCTGTGATCCCTCACTACAACGCTGCCTTTGGGGTCCAAATAATTGATGAGCGTTAAAGATGATTAGATGATCAGCTGTTTTACTGAGGTGGAGGCGTACGGGGTAGATGATGATTTACCATTTAAATTGTATTTCCTGCGCTCCAAGGCAATGTTTTATATGAAGAGATCAAGATTACCATGTGTATTTTCTTGAAAACTGAGCTGGAAGTAGCAAACTCAGCTGGATGCTTTCTCCCAATCTACCAGTGATTTAGTTAAAAAGTACCCAATGATACAACTTCAAAGAATTTTGATGCAATGGTCAGAAAAAATTGTATCTGACATTATTATTTTATCAGGAATAATACATTCCAATTTTGTGTTATCTTAGCTGCAGGTTTTACTATATATATTTAAAATTATAAGAACCATGAGCATAGCACTTTGGTACAGCTGATTGCTATTGCCAGATATTTTTGCGTACACACAATTTTGCCCAAATTAATGTGAACAATATGGAATGAAATTTTGAATAAAAATCAATGACATATTACAAACATAAGAAAACATAAGTCCAGATATACCATTAACACGTTTTCATAAACAATTTTGGGAGCCTCGCATGACCGAGCGCTGTAACTGGGTTAGTGCTATACTGAAGGGCACAATGGCAATGGAACACTGTAATAGGATTGAAGATATAGCTTCTGTTGCAGAAGCTGCAATAATAGGAATGAGTTTAAGTAAGAAATTGTTGCATCAACAGAGATATATGTATTGCACTTCAGTGCAACTCAATAATTCTGTTCTAGTCCCATGAATATATTTGGTTTTTCATCAAGAACAAAACATAACTGTGAGAGAAAATAGGTCATTAGCATATCCCTTGAATGCAGAATTAGCAAATAGAGAACATTTGACTCCAAAGTGCCACAAGATTTGTTTGTTTGTTTTTTAATGCAGCATTCTGCAATATTCCTGCAAAATGATGCATGAATATATCAAGTTTGGATGAATACACTTCAATAGGCCAGGGGAGCAAACTCTTGCATGTCTCCACACCAGAAGAGGAGAATGAGTCATTGTCCATTTTAACTTGTTACGAAGCAAATCAATCAATACATGTAATGTCCACATGGCTTTTCTGTAGCAAGCCAAAACACTTCTTGATTCATCATCGTGCATTGTGTGGCATGGAAATCGATTCATGACCTTACATGGAGATATATATATATATATCTATATATGTAGTTGTGATGGTAATCACCTAGACTAACAACTAGTCTTCGAAAAGATAATATTTCAAAGAAAACACAGATGATATATCTTCTTAATAAAATATAATAAAGAGGAAAAACAGTGACTCTCCTCATTTTCAGAAATTGCAGAAACCTGCACTTGCACACTATTATAGAACCTGTGAAGATCTGGGTTAGAATAGGTCTTCAGCAACCGCTGTTTGTTTTAAAAGGCAACTAACAGGATTGGGTGGTCGGGTCTTGATTGTTGCATGTCATCATATCCCAACTGCATGAATCGGTGCTCATGATATCTGTTAGTGGATTTCCTGGTCCAGACTGGAATATTTACAGACCGCCATCATACAGCTGCAATATTGCTGTGTGTGGCATTAAACAACAAACAGACTTGCAAGGGCTGTGTTGGATATAGTTGTTTCAGGGTCTCTATGGCAGTCTGGTAATCCTCCACTGTTGTAGTGTAGCATCCTGGCCCACTGGAGGGCTGACATGCTGATCAAATGGTCCACAGGAGTGGGCCCCACTCTGTCACAGGGGTCTCTTTATTCAGGAAGAGTGTGGAGTCAAATCTTAGCCTATTACAGTCTGTGACTAGTCCGCAGTCCGAATCTAGTAGAGTGAGTGAGTATGGTTTTACGCCGCTTTTAGCGATATTCCAGCAATATCATGGCGGGGGACACCGGAAATGGGCTTCACACATTGTACCCATGTCGGGAATCGAACCCAGGTCTTCGGCGTGATGAGTGGTCGGGTAACCACTGGGCTACCCGACCGCCCCCGAATCTAGTGGAATAGCTTTTGGTTCAAGTTAGCTTTGCTAATAAAAGTCCATCCATTAACAGCCCTAAGATCTAATGAAACAAATGTCAAAGTACAGGTCCGAGTAGAAGACTCAAAGGTTTTTGACACAGACTACTATGACATCATGGAGGATTCATATCAAAACAGACATGTGTTTGGGGTTAATAGAAGTTCTGAATTTTAGCCACTTGTCCGAAATCCGAGGCTAGCATTATTTTGTTTGCTAAGTTCAGCTAGTAATCGTCTGAAAACAAAATTAAAATTGACAGAAAATGATCTTCTTAGTCAAGTTTGGCTTGTAGACTCAAAAGTCCTTTGGGAGATTGGGTTTGATCATGTTGTCTCCAGCTGAAGTCACAAGTCCAAATATTGAGTCTACTAAATTTTCATTTGGGTTTGAAAACATGCTGAACTCATCTAATAATAGCCAATATAAGATAGCTACACGATAAATAGAAAAGGACATTGAAGAACTAAGAGTGGTTTATTTCACGATAAAACATTGTTCTATCATGATGTTATTTCTGGGGATTTGGACATGCGCTTGCAACTTGATGACGCCGTATATCTGACGACGTTATTTTTAGAGGGGAGTGTCTAGTGAGTTGTTTCTTATAGAAGAGAGATGACAGTTTGTATTGGGACAAGAGGTACAGGTAATCGACAAGAGGGTTTGCCGAGGTTGGATTCTATTGAGGGAGTCATCATTATTAAAATATGGATAAATATTACAAAAGCTTGTATATTTATCATTATCCTTAAAGTGACTGTAAATAAAGTTGATATCTCATGCAGCTCCTCATGGCTTTTTCTCCCTGCGATGTTTTAATGTACGTAAAACAACAACCACGAGTCCTTTATTTCTTAATAACCAACTGAATAAAATGGAAAAGGACAAATTTGGGAAAGTTGACTTAAAAGATTTTGGCACTGACTGTAGTACTTGTTGGGATTTTGATGCAAAATTGCTTCTTACTATCCCATCTTAAATACTGATCAAATTAGGACTGTAGTCATATTTCATAAACAACTAATCTCAATTATTGTCAACAAAATGCATTTACTTCCTGGTGTCTACCCTGAAAATCCCATTAATCTTCCACATCAGCGAACCAATGGGCCACACAATCTGTTAAACGTATAACCATTATAACAATGTTACAAAAATTATGTCTTTACCAAAATATCTTATTATTTTACCCCCAGTTGAGATCTGATTGGTTCACAGGATCTTGATAAAATACAATGTATCCGGCCTGGGAAGGAAATGAATTACTGACAGGGACAATAAATCCCTTATACCCCACCACGAAGAAAACAGGCTGCACACGGATTACTGAGGGACAATAAATCTCTTGCACCCTCAAAGAAGCAAAACGCTGCAAGTCAATGAAAGTCATGTGCCTGCAAAAGTTAACCTTAGCTCAATTGAACAGCTGTTCATCAGTCAATTAGTTTTAATTCATTTACAATGACAGATTGTTAGTTTTTATATCACAAGCCAGACGCATAAAACCACATTTACTCCTCGTGATATTGCGACAGGTTATAATGTATCCCTCAAAACCCATGCAAGATATATCATTGATAGAAAATGTATCATTTTTCTCTCTACAAATTCATAATCAGAACACAATGAAAACAGCACAACACAACATACTTACTCATGACTGAATGGGACAGAATGGTCACCTTCACATCTATTCACCAGTTTTAATCAGTTTTACTTTCCTCCTATTCACGGGGCACAGTCTGTCATGCATCCATCAAACATCTGAATGTCTTGACTTCTATTTCAAGAATCACATTCATATTGCCATAGTTACAGAAATATTCTAACACATTATTTCCAAATACACACCAAGCCAATCTTTTGACCAAAAAGCCAAACTGTCACACCTGACAGTTGTTACAAGCGAGACATCCATGCCTATCCTTCTTCCAGTTATTGATCAGTAAACACCATCCAAGACAGAGGCTACCTAGACAGTTTGTGGGATCAACGCACAAGGAGTTGTGATCACCTAAACGTAATACAAAACAGGGAGTGACAGAGCGAGTGAGTGGATATTCTTCACGCTGCAGTCAGCAATAAAACAGCTATATCACATGGACCTTGAAAATGTAATACGGTAATCGAGTCTTATTGCATCCTGCCAGGCAAACCCTTTGATAGCATGAGCAACGATCCATGCCATATTGCTACAAATACCATCAGCCAAGTCAAACATTGTACCCGCCTGGTCCTCAGATCCTCGTGGGCTCATGTGACAAGGCTGGGGTACTTGGGTAGTGAGTGAGTTGGAAAACAGCACCGAACAGGGTCAAGAGAAGTACCATCTTTCAACATCTTTTGGTATGATCATGATGATGTAGCGAGGAGAATTGAACCACCACCGTTGTCTTCCCCGAGCACACGCTTTACCCACAAATCATGAATCCTTGGCCTCGGTCCGTGGGTACTTGGGACTGATTCTGCTCAAGAACCCCAATTTGGAAAATGCCAAAGAGTAGCAAGTAACATTTTAACTTTTCTTGCAGCATTTTTGTACAGGATTTTTCCAATTTGATATCTTTGCCTAGAAATAATACGATTTGATTAAAAAATAGTGCCTTTGTACTTTTTAGTGACATAAAGCAAACTATTTATATATTTCTTATTTTTTTCCCAATGATATATGATGAAGATGACAACAGTTATGTTATAGGGTGAACTAGTCTGTCAAACAGACATTGAAACAAATATATACAATACAGCCCTTGCAAGTCTATAACATTTGGCAAGTCTAGGTTTCTGCAGTATCAGAAAATGAAGAGAGTCTCATGGCCCCTTTTAAATATATTTCACAACTATAATTAACAACTGGTTAAGAGGCTAGGGGTGAACATGTGATTCAGTAAACTGAAGTTGTTTAATTTGACAAACATTGTTTAACACATGTTAAGATTTAATCAATCTTCATGAACTCACACTGAATAACTAGGAATCATTCATTAAAAGGAAGATCCTAGGGGCATGGCTTGAGCTTCGCTGCTAGAGTAGATGAATTCTAGGGTCATCCTAAATCTTAAACATTGGTGTCATGACAAATACCCTTAGACTTTCAAGCTTGTTTTTGAACACTATATAACACCGGTATCATTACTATTTGATAGGGCCAGTGAAGATCTGGGGTAGAATAGGTCTTCCAACAACCCATGCTTGCCTTAAATGGTGACTATGCTTGTCTTAAGAGGCGACTAACAGGATCGGGTGGTCAGGCTCGCTGGCTTGGTTGATGCATGTCATCGATCCCAATTTGGTGGATTGATGATGCTCATGATATTAATCACTGGAATGTCTGGTCCAGACTTGATTATTTACAGACCGCCGTCATACAGCTGGAATATTGCTGAGTGATAGTTTGCTGAGTCTATTTGATAGTGATTCATAAACATGTTCATGATATAGTCGTATATATACAATCGACTCTACTCTATGCAGAGATTTCTATGTGATATGGAAAGAGTTTTGTCAATTGTTTAAAGAGAACACCTCTGAACAAAAACAGTTAGAGATCATGAATATTGTGTGGGATATTTTCATGAACTTGTGTACTTCTCCATATATCCCCCAAATATTCATGATCCTTAACAGGTTTTTTTCAGTATATATAACCACATCAACTCTTAAAGAGATAAAAAAGATCTTATGAAGTACATGGAACATCTTATTCCCCTGGTATAGGCCTAGTACAGCAGGATGCCCTTGTCGATGAAGAAGACTGACCAGTAAGATGGCTCCTGGAACTATGTACCGTATTCGATGTAATAAGTGCCCAGGGCGCTCTCAAAATTAGAAATAGTGAGCATATCAGAATATTATTTTGAGTTGAAAGATCGTAAATTTCGTGGTTTGTGCTAACAGCCTGAAATGTTTACATAATTGCCCATAATTAAGGGTGATATAACACACGAGTGCGTATTATGCACGAATAAATAAGTCTTGTGTACATTGATCAATCGGAAGGGGTGCTGATTGGGATTGTTTACTAGCCAATATATTAGCAAATATCGCTGTGGGCGCTTTGTAGAGCGGGGCGCTTATTACTTCGAATACGGTAGTTACTTTGAGAGGCCCACTGAACACACACTTCCTCTACCACTGCCTACTTGCAATCTCTCAGTCAACAGCCTTGTATTACAGTGTTTGCGTCATACTTAACATGGTGCGAAGGCTATTTGTCATGGTACAGTGTTCCTCAAGAGGCAGGATACTTGGATAGCTTAAGTGGGAAGGCCACATTGCAGTGACGAGAAGATATTTGATTTGAGTGTGATAGACGGAGCTGCGAGCTGATTCCCTAACCAAGCCTAATGCTGCCTAAGCTATGTTATCAACATTCAAATCACATATCCATGACAACTATGACTCTCCAACTCATTCTTATTTTTAGCTGGCCTTTTAGCCACCATTAATTTATATATATTTAGGACAACCAGGTTTGGGCTAGACTAACACTTAGTCAATGAAAACAGGTCTTTAAAATAATAAACAAAATTTTTTTCAAAGGAGTGAGTGAGTTAGTATGGTTTTATGTCACTTTTAGCAATATTCCAGCAATATCATGGCGGGGGACACCAGAAATGGGCTTCACACATTGTGCCCATGTTGAGAATCGAACCCGGATCTTCGGCATGACGAGCTAACGCTTTAACCACTAAGCTACCCGACCGCCCCTTTTTTCAAAAGAACGTTTCGTCTTCTGCTGTTTTCAAGCAAACAAGACTTAGCTGGTTTGATCTAAACTTGCATGGGCTTTTAGTAAAAAAAATACCTAAAAAATATAAATTCCACAGTCATGGTACAAGACCAGGTTTGGGCTTGAAGACTCCAAAGTTCTGACACAGACTGGTTAAGCATTAATGAAGCAGCATGTCCACAGGGAACGCAAAACAAAATTGGATAGTTATTAACACTTAAGACAACATTTTCTTTAATCCTTGGCAATTTGATTATCATCAGTTGCCTTTATAAAACAACGAAGATCTGCACAGCCAGCTACTTCCCCGAATCATGTCCTTTGGAATAAGTGCCAGTAGATTTCACTGTTACCATATTAACTGTCTTAGTCTAGCCTTAGTGTTATGTTGGTTTGTCGTTTGGTGCAGCACACAGCAATATTCTAGCAATGACAGTGGCCTGTAAATAACCGACTCTGGACCAGACAATTCATTGATTGAGATTATCCAGAGCTCCAGATAACCTGATTACTTTTGAGTTACTTGCTTACAAATACACCTGAATGAGTGAGTGAGTTGGATTTAATGCCCCTTTTAACAGTATTCCGGTTATATCACGGCGTGTCAGCTTAATGTTGGAGGAAGCCTGAAGTGATGCAGGTCTCAGACGTTTACCACTTCGGTGAAACCCATGAGCATGGGTATGGTGCTGACAAACCTAGAAACATAATCGGGGCGAACTGAGATTTGAACCAACAATCAAAGGTTTCTAGTGTGCCCAAGGGACGCAACTCTGCACAGCGAACTGCAGCGCCTTAGACGACTGGGCCAACCGTGCCCCCTCACATACACCTGAAGAAACGTGATAACTGAATACATGTAGTATAACAACTATGTGTGTAATTTGTTTGTTTGTTTGTTGTTTAACGCCGCCCTTAGTAACATTTCAGCTATATGACGGCCGTCTGTAAATAATCGAGTCTGGACCAGACAATACCAGTGATTGACATCATGTGCATCGATCCACGCAATTGGGATACGATGACATGCATCAACCAAGTCAGCGAACCTGACCACCCACTCCTGTTAGTCGCCTCTTACAACAAGCATGGGTTGCTGAAGACCTATTCTACCCCATGTGTGTAATTAGCCCGATGTAGCTTTTTCAACTTGCGTACACGTACGTCTGGACAGATCTTTTCTTACTCACTGAATGAAGGCAGGCTTCACATATACATACACTCTACTGCAGTGAAAAATGCACAGATGTGCACCATCTTGCTTGTTGTAACTAAGACATGCATCACCATTGTGAGTTTATGCACTGTTACCCATTTGCATCAGCACATATGCTAATTGGGGCGGTGGGGTAGCCTAGTGGTTAAAGCGTTTGCTTGTCAAGCCGAAGACCCCGTTTTGGGTACAATGTGTGAACCCCTTTTCTGGTGTCCACTGCGATGATATTGCTGGTATTTTGCTAAAAGTGGCGTAAAACCAAACTCAGTCATTCAGTCACTCACATATGCTAATTAGAAGTAACTCTAGTCATCTGTTTACAATGGACCCAAGAGAGTAAAACATTGAATACCCAATGTAAACTATCAATACCAAATGTGAATGATAACATACGAGTAAATGCCCAAAGGCTCAAAAACATTTAACTGGTGCCCTGATTTTGAACATTGCCCATCTTCATCAGGGTTCAACAAGCAATCAACCAAGTCATAGGGCCTGATCACCCGACCCATATATGGAAAGTCGTATTACAGCACAGGTTGTTTGGGACCAATTCTAACTCGGAATCCCACATACTACCTAAAGACATTTTACCAAACGCAAATTTCAGACAAAGTTCAGCTGCAGACTGCACAGCCATGTAAAGTACTTGGTAAAACTAATCTAAACTGAGACAAATCTAGAAACAGGGTCTCAGAACCAGGGGTCAGTTTCACAGAGCATGTGAAGTACTTTGATGATCATAAGACTATGCTAGACTATGAGAGTTGTGATCTGAGATCCCTTTGTGGTACAAGGTCCAGGCCTTTTGCCTCTTTGGTGTAACAATCTGATCCTTTATATGTACCTGGCCAACTGAGACCTTATAAGAGATAATAGTCACAATACACCGTATACAACATGCCATATACAAGCCATTTATCAACCAACCATGGCTGAATGTTCCTGTGTTCCTCTGTGTGTCACCATGCACTTCACTTATCCTCCTGTCATTCAGAATCTTCACAGTTGGTCATTCATTCTAAAATCACTATCCACGACAAGACCATTTGTGTAAGGCCTCAATACAATATAGTAAACAAACTGTCTTCCAAAAGAGAACTGTTGCTATACCGTGATACATGCAGTTTTCTGAAAATTTGGGATTTGGCACAGTTAAATAAGAAAATGCATGCACAGGGTTCACTCTAGGTATTTTCTGACATGGGCCTTTTATGTGAAACTGAAAGGTACACCCACACTTGCCTATACAGCACAATGTTAAAATGCCCCATTGTATTTGAAAATGTGGGCCTTTTCTTAAATTTAGGGGCTAAAAGCACAAGGCCCAGCCTAGAATTATCACTGCATGCACTTCAACAAGAACCAAACTTTGTACTAGCTCACTAGTCCTAGTAAATTGGCTGAACGTTGAAGGTATCCTTTGAGCCAGAAGCAAGAAATTCCAATGTTTTACTTGAATTAAAAAATAAAATTCCCCACAAATTCATATCATGTGAAAATGTCTGATCTACCTCTGAAGCACCATGTTCTCAGAGCAGCAACTATCATTATGTCTAACAATGCAGATGGAGTGGACTGCCTACATCTGACTCAAGTCTTTGTGATTCCTCAGTATTCAAGAGGTTCTTGTCCTCGTAATGTTCTCGATAATTAAACAATGAGGTACACCATCAGTAAGATAAACAAGAGGAGAAGATTACCTAATCAGATGTTCCGCTAATGGTCCAATACAACATCATTGTTTAAAAACAAACATTCGCAGGCAAGTTGAGATAAGCATTCATTAGAAGAAAAGTGCTCCTTAAAACACGCTTTACACAAAATAGCCCGAAACGAGCTCTTGTTTTAAGTGGAAGACAATTAAGATTGCTTTTGATATTTGTAAACTTGCCTTGAAAGAGTTGATAAGCTGGGAATTTGAAAGAAACCATAAACTGAACCCAAATTCAAGCTCCAACATTTAAATACAGCCTCAAAGCTGTAAATAGTGTAATTGGTTCGACAGTGTCTTTTCCGTAATGAGCACAATTTGTGCTGACTTGTAAAACTGACCAGTCTTCATCAATGACTAGCTCCTGGACACAGTGGTCAGTATTTGCACTGCGGTTATACCACAGCTGGGGGCTATTGCACGCAAGGTCCAGCCAGTCAGGTCACAGAGGTGATGAATGATTTACTCCCATCCCAACGACCTCACCTGACCTGCATCCCAGGTCCAGCCACACCTGTTGCTTTGGGAGTAATTTATACACCTTGACTATATAGCGTGTTAGAAAAGTGGCACTTTAATGTTACATTTTATTAATTAATGTAGATTTACAAGTACTCTGCACCAATTATTGACCAGCTTCTGATAATATTCTGAAATTATGACATATATAATTTTACAACTGACACCAGCTAAATGTTTTGCCATACTCCTGATACGGTCTGGTGTAGATTGCAATCATCAAATACCATATATATATATACTAACTGACTAAGTGGAAATGTTGGCAAACTAGGTCAGCATATCCGTACGGAAGCATCTGTCATGTGAAGATGAAGGTCCCTATGTACAGTTTACCCAAGATAAACTTTACAACCACCAGAGTATATAAACCACAACATTCAAATCCATGCTTTTCATCTCATAGTCTAACATTTTATACTCCCTCTACCTCAGGCATAAGTTTTATTGAGCTGTGACCAATCTTACTGTCTTTCAATGTTAAATATTCTGCATGACCGTGAACTTCCAGCATATAATCTGCCAGATATTGAAATTACTCCCAAACACACCAGGTGTATACTGTCAACAACTGTCCAATAGTTCAAAATCGGAGACAAGCAATATACAGTATGGTCTACTAGGTAAACTAATAACACAGGGTTTCAGACCGGTTCACTTTCTGTTTTATATGCTATTATATTTCAATCCTGTCAGTACTGTCCTGTGTCACTGATGTTAACAATTGAAATGTTTCATTGTTATCGTTGTTCTGCTACCAGGAAATGTATAATTGCAATATATGTGTATTATTTCATTATACCCTGAAGCACAACTGAGAAATGGTCCTCACTCCTCAAGGGCAAGTACACACGGAAATGAACCTATTTTTCTTGTACTTTTTCCACATTAAAAGTATGAACCTAGTAGTGTCATAGACAAAAATATAAAAATATCACAATTAATTAACCTATTTTTTGCATTAAAACGATTTATATTTTTCACATTTACCAAGTATTCTATTTTCACAACAAAAACACCATGGCTTATGCCCCTTGCAATATGACGTCATTGCTGCCAATTGATAAACATTATGACGTCATCATGCTATGTTAGAGCCGCTTCACGTGATGTAGGTACAGGTTTGTGATTCTAGCGTCTCAGATGCCAGCCAGCATAGTGTTATGCTGAGTCACCACTGCGCCGGAGTGTGTCGTAGGCCATGTTGTTTTATCGCAAACTGGTACTTGATATCTTTTGCGTTGAGAATAGACAGGGATCCAGTTGAATTGGCACCAATTACGTCATAATCTAAGGGGGATAACTCAGGCCTGTTTAGCTCGAAAAACAAAGGCCTCATAACGGCATATCATTTTCACACTATTGTGAGCTTCCTACTTTCACTGTGAAAAAAAATGAGTTTACATTTTCAAACACAGATATTAACTAATTCTAAAATTGCGTTTTGTTTAGAAAAAGAAAGAAAGTGATTTTTGCGTGTACGCTTCCCCTTTAACAAACGTGCTCATGAACTGAAAAGTAAAGTTCACTCACAAACCCAATCCAAGTAATATCCTTCTAATAAGAGGCTTGACATTTTTAAAAGACACAGCAATGCTAAAGCAAGAACACAAAGAATAAAATTTAAATGGCAATATATGCCAAACCATTACTATTCTAATGAAGATAATTTCACTGATACATATACTACAACATTGTACAAAGCATCAGGCTGCAAAACAACATGAACTCACCATTTTCTCGTACAGCAATGTCGCTCGTTTCTTCTATTGTTAACTGTTCTGCAAGTTCTGACAGACTGTCTTCACCAGCACGACCTCCCCTAAGAGTCAGGGACAGCCGGCGCTTCAAACGTTTAATCATCTTTCTCAAAGCTCAGTTCCACCAGAGTGGACTTGGTCAGTGGTATTGCCAGATAGCCATTGGTCTGAAACAGAAATGTCATGTGTCAACAAAGTCACAGTGTAATTAACTGCTGTTCTCTGTATCCCATGGTGATATCCTGCTCAATAAGGTGTTAACAGACAAATACCACTAACACCCTCATTTGTCTCTGATTCTTGTGTTATATTGTACACCAATCTGTGTTCATCCTCATCAGCATTAGAAAATGGCACTAGTCCTGCAGTCCTTACCAAACTGCCTAATAGTTAACATGGGTAAGATATCGTAAGGACCAGTAGACATTTGCCATTATTTAGGGCCTTCCTATATGTTATAATTAGGGCTGGGACGAGTCCAAACTTACTACCTGGGAACCCGACAACCTATTACCTGACCCTACCCGGGTACCCACTGCAGGTCTCAAGAGCTGGGAACAAAATGTCTGATTGGTAATTGTTTTCCTGCAGGCCTGGCCGAAACTATTTAGATACATGTATCAAACAATCAGATCATGCGTTTACTGAAGCTGACTGAAGCTTTCTCTTTACTCAAACATGTGAAAGTTAAAAGGAATGTGTGCATCGTCAAAAAGAAATGCAAAAATTAAAAACTTGTGTGTAACCACTGAGCCATAGTGAGTTTTGTCATTAAACAATATATCACGTGACTAACCACGGATCCGGGTTGTCCTGTTGGTAACCGGGTCCTACTCAGGACCCCCCAGCCCGAGTTACCCATCCCAGCCCTAGTTATAATCATAGTGAGTGAGTTGGGTGTGACACCGCTTTTAACAGTATTCCGGTTATATCATGGCGTGTCAGCTTAATGTGGGAGGAAAGCCGATGCTGGTCTCAGACGTTTACCACTTCGGTGAAACCCACGAGCACGGATATGGTGTTGACAAACCTTGAAACATAATCGGGGCGAACCGTGATTCGAACCTACAATCATAGGTTTCTGGCTACCCAAGGGCCGCAACTCTGCACAGCGAATCGCGGCGCCTTAGACGACTGGGCCACCCGTGCCCCCAGTTATAATCATAAGAACTAGTGGACTTAATCATTGATTTAGTTTCTATAGCTGCTGATCATCCTGTTCCTAGATATTCTACAAAGTGAGTGAACATACGAGGATGAGAATGTTTTTTTTTTAAAAAAAACCCCACTGAAATAAGGCGAGGATCTGGGGGGACGATTCATCGATACATTGTTTCGTTAAGTATCGAACACAGTCACACACTAAGTATAAAATATGGATTCTTACCATAGATGTTTGCTTTCATAACTGTTATACTAAACACTAATTGGTAGTGAAAATAAGTAGTGAACACGTAAACATTTTCAACCAAAGTTAAGAGCAAATGTAAATATTAATATGTATCGGGTTGTGAGCAAAGTATCGTGATATGTATCGGATCTCACAGTTGGTGTATTGTCCAAGCATAAATAACTTTTCATCTAGAGTGTATATCAATCTCATTAAGTCAGATCTCTTACTCTGATTATCTATATCTCGTGCATGAACAAATAACAAACCCTCCATAGACATGATAGAGGTCGCGGCAGGTGAACTATCAAATCAGTTTGGACAGGGTTCGCAGAAAATCTAAGCAGAAAATGTGCAAAATAATTTCTTGATTGTGTCAGTTGTGATGCAGTTCTCTTAATAACCTAATTGCATATACTGCCGAAATATCAAAACTTGAAATTGACATATCCATTGATAAAATAAATATGAATGACATCAGATTTGTCTAATGCTGGAAAACCCAGTTTCTAAAAATAGAACAGCTTTACTGGCAGTCTTTTGGTGCCAGTCAATCAGATATCAAGTTTCAATACTTTCCTTATATATATATAAGTAGGGTGCTTGTATTGCTGTCTGTCACTGTCAAGAATTGGTTATGGCATGTTTTGACAAATAACATTATATTATGGCCTCAAAACTGAAAAAAGAAGAAGTAATCTTTCAAGTATTTTCAAACCAGGCTGCAGTGGTACATCTTTCGCTTCTACAGCAGTACCAGATGAATCAGATACTGGTACCAGTTACTGTTCAATTGAAAATGACCTCAATTAGAGCAGGCAAGGATGGCTCAATATCATAACAGTACCTAACTATATACTATCACATGCTACAGCAATAGTAACAGTTTGCCTAACGAGTGCCTGCCCGTAGGCCCGTGAAAATTTTGTAGCAGGCCCATAGTTTCAAATTTGTATGGATCCTTATGGCTTATAAACTCACATATACATAAGCTGCTGGGTTTTTTAAAATGATGGCCTGTAGTTTTGGAAGTCTGTGGTCCTGATGGTTGCCTGTCAATTTGTTTATTTCGAACACTACAGAGTAACATTCTAATGAATATTCATATCATTGTTGATCTAAATGGCATATGGAATTTACATCACAATCGTTTAATTTCAAAGAAGTTCAGCATGATGCTCGCATAAAAAAGGAAAGCATATATTCCAGTTTAATGATAATAAATTTCCATGATATAATTGACAAAATCTAGTTCTGATTGTAAATCTAAAACTTACATGTCATAGATTCCATTATACAAAAAAAATGGAAGATCATAAATTTTCTGTATGAGTGAGTGAGTGAGTGAGTGAGTGAGTGAGTGATAGGAACTGCAATTTATAACAGACAAAATTGACAAAATTAAGAATTGGTCGAATTAATTCAGAAAGCTGACATCTGATTGGCTCAAAACCCCTATCATCCCTCATTTTGATTTGGCGATCAACATCAACAAAGATCTCTCACAGGTCACCTCACACAACCTGCAGCTAGCGTGGCAGATTTGTCAGAACTTCATGATATGGAACCGAAGTGAAAGATCTTTTTGAAAGGGACTGTAGTAAAAATAAGATTGCCACACATGTGTCCATCAGCTACAACTTATCTTATACCGGTAATTTTTTTCAAAACATATCTAACAAGCGAAAACAAGCCATTTTTAAACGAGGAGCAAGATAAATGGTATCATGACACGTGCAGTAATCTGTTTCTTACACACCCTAAAATCTCACATATTAAACAATGCAAATGTTGTCTATAGCCTCGTAGTAGCAGTTCATTAACACATAACACTATGGTCCTGAATGACGTCATCCGCCTTACTGCTTACTTATAACTCATTCCTTGTGACCCTCCACTAAAAAGTTTCAGCAATATCTGTGGATTGTCAAGGAGATGGTGATATTGCAAACTAGATAAGATCCAAGAACATGTATTAAACACACTATGACTATACAGTTTTGACACAGATGTAGGTGAAGTGGACTGATGCACAAGAAACTTATCAAGGAAGGTTGTCTGTCATAATCTGACCTTAGTTCATCACCATAGTTCAAAGACCATGAATTTGATCTCACTGATGTTTGATGCCAGTTATCTCAAATGGATTTTTTACTCACTGGTGTGTAAGAAAGCACCTGTGCATATAGAAGAGCATTTATGCATAGTTGGCCTGAAATGATGACATTTGTGGAAATGGGACTTAGGGCTTACAGAAATGAGTTCAAATGGCAATTTTAACATGTTTATAAACGGTTAGATATTATTTTCACTTATTCGATATTAAGTTATATTTTCACTTGTCCATAAAAATGACATGCTTCAGAGATACCATCTACTTAAAGGGGAAGTGTACACGCAAAAATCACTTTCTTTCTTTTTCTAAACAAAACGCAATTTTAGAATTAGTTAGTATCTGTGTTTGAAAATATACACTCATTTTTTTCACAGTGAAAGTAGGAAGCTCACAATAGTGTGAAAGTGATATGCCGTTATGAGGCCTTCGTTTTACGAGCGAAATAGGCCTGAGTTATCCCCCTTAGATTATGACGTAATTGGTGCCAATTCAACTGGGTCCCTGTCTATTCTCAACGCAAAAGATATCAAGGACCAGTTTGCGGTAAAACAACATGGTCTACGACACACTCCGGCGCAGTGGTGACTCAGCATAACACAATTCTGGCTGGCATCTGAGATGCTAGAATCACAAAACTGTACCTACACCACGTGAAGCGGCTCTAACAAAGCATGATGACGTCATAATGTTTATCAATTGGCACCAATGACGTCATATTGCAAGGGGCATAAGCCATGGTGTTTTTGTTATGGAAATAGAACAGTTGGTAAAAGTGAAAAATATAAATCGTTTCAGTGCAAAAAATATGTTAATTAAATATGATGTTTTCATATTTTTGTCTATGACACTTCTATGTTAACACTTTTAATGTGGAAAAAGTACAAGAAAAAATGGTTCATTTCCGTGTGAACTTGCCCTTTAATGGTAAAAGTGTTAGGTCACAAGGACATGTCACTAGTCCTTTCGGAATGACGTTTTCTTATACCATGTTATACATAAACGATAACAATGTGATATAACTGGAATACTTTTCAAAGTGGCGTTAAACCCAACTCACTCACCCACATAAGTGTTTCATCCAATTTTTTAGCCAAAGTTTATGTAAGCCCTATTGAATGTAACATTGAATATAATTTATGTTTTTATTGTTGTTTTTGTTTGTTTGTTGTTTAATGCCACACTCAGCAATATTCCAGCTGTTTGACTACGGTCTGTAAATAATCAAGTCTTGATGGGACAATCCAGTTATTGACATCATTAGCATCGATCCACGCTGTTGGGATCGATGACATGCATCAACCAAGTCAGCGAGTCTGACCACCCAATACCGTTAGTCACCTTTTACGTCAAACATAGTTGCCTTTTATGGCAAGCATGGGTTGCTCAAGACCTGTTCTATCCCGGATCTTACGGGTCGAATATAATTAATGAAATAGACTTAAAACATAAAGCCAGAAATACACTGAACACTTTTAACAACCAGATTGTGCTATAACAGGACTAATGTGCACGTAACGAAAAGGTACAGAGATGGAAAAACATCCGTAAAAAATGGTCATGAACTTCCAAATGTTTGTCAACATTAACAAATTATTGATTATCAATCAATTAATCACACATTTTTAGGTCAATTACCAACACAAATATCAGCTGGTCCTTTTTTAATTTTCTAAACACCAAATTCTGTTATTGTTTTAGTACATTTATTATTAATGTGCCTGTAATATCCTGGAAAGCCAACATCAAAATTCCTCTCTTCAACAAAGCAAGCCTACAAACAGAGTGAGTGAGTTGGGTTTAACGCCGCTTTTAACATTATTCCAGTTATATCACGGCGTGTCAGCTTAATGTGGGAGGAAAGCCCGAAGTGATGCAGGTCTCAGACATTTACCACTTCGGTGAAACCCACGAGCACGGGTATGGTGCTGACAAACCTAGAAACATAATCTGGGCGAACCGGGATTCGAACCCACAATCATAGGTTTCTGGCGTGTCCAGGGGACGCAACTCTGCACAGCGAATCGCGGCGCCTTAGACAACTGGGCCACCCGTGCCCCCCCTACAAACAGAAGCTGAGCTGTATTTCAAACCCTCCAAGACTCCCTGATGCCAACATGAAAGACAACCTGGAAAAATAAAATCAACTGGCCTTAGGGTAGCTTTAACATTTAGCTAATTGGCTTATGCTTGGAGGCAGGATTTAATTTTGACCCTTCTGGTAAAAGTTCCATCAATGAGTCAATTTCCAAATGGCAAATCAATGGGACTTTTTTAGCTGTTATATCTTTCTAAATGTGTCGACATAGTCCACTTGATGTTCCTAAAAAATGGAGAAGTATAGAAGAACTTAAAACATGTCAGCTTGTTTTAAGAATTTGCACCACCCATTGAATATTATTCACTGCTAACTAATGCAGCATGAAGTTCCATACCAGTGAGTGAGTGAGTGAGTTGGGTTTAACGCCGCTTTTAACAGTATTCCAGTTATATCACGGCGTGTCAGCTTAATGTGGGAGCAAAGCCCGAAGTGATGCAGGTTTCAGAAGTTTACCACTTTGGTGAAACCCACGAGCAAGGGTATGGTGCCGACAAACCAACCTAGAAACATAATCCGGGCGAACCGGGATTCGAACCCACAAACATAGGTTTCTGGCGTGCTCAAGGGACGCAACTCTGCAAAGCGAATCACGGCGCCTTAGACAACTGGGCCACCCGTGCCCCCAAGTTCCATACCAAGAACAAGATGTAAGAGAACACCAGTCATAGTAACATGTGTAAACAAATGCCACATATTATACACATCTGAGTCAGCCAGGAGAGAGGAAGGTCGGTGGTTTGATCCCAGGATGCGTCATACCAAAAGACGTGAAAAGATGGTACTTGTTTTTACCCTGCCTGGCACTCTGCATAAGAGAATAAAACAAGGCTGGTCGGTGCGGTACACTGTGTCTGTGTGGGGTGTTCATGTTAGACTGCGGCATGGTATCTCAGTAGGCTAGCACTAGGGCTGGGATGATACAACAACTGTGTGATCCGATATGTGTCATGATACCTTGCTCATGATCCGTTTCGTATCACGATAATCGCATGTGGTCTTATCAGTGGTGCGTAAGCCACCTGGCACACTAACAAATTACTGTTGGCAGTGTCAAGTATGGCACAATGGATGAAAATATGTACCTTTTCACGACTCATTTTCACTTGTAATTAGTGTTTGGTGTTACATTTATTAAAGAATACATTTAAGGTTAGAATCGATACTTTTTACTTGGTGTGAGATTGTGATCAATTATTGAATCGAGAAATGAAATATCACGATCCACCGATGCATCGTCCCACTACACTCCCAACATACACAAACACACATGCATGTACATCACTATAGAAGTGCAATATTCTTGAACATGATGTTACCTCACCACCTAACTGACACCTCAGACATTTAGCAAGCTTATGTTGGTGATGATTGGACACACGGTTACATTCTCATGTCCATTTAGCATGATTAGAAACAAATCCAAGACATATTGCCTGTCTGCTAGCAAATATCTCCAGTCTGAGTAATATAAGCAGCCACACACACATGTGCAGAGATAAAATGTTACTGTTACAAGATTGTTGATTATATCAGATAAGATTAGATACAATTAGATATATTTAGATGATTGGTCATAAGCCATGTTACCAATCACTGTTATGACATACAATCAATTATTATTGTTCCTAATTGATTGTGGAGAAAAATGTTATCTAAACTTGGATGTTCACCTCATCCGTCCAATCATACATTGTATCTACAGCAGATCTGGGAACCTGTTTATTTAATATAACGGAAGTATCATCCATCACACTATTTCACTAATCATATGACTGCCTCTGTGGTCTAGTGATGGAGCGTCTGCCTGGAGAGCGGAAGGTCCAGGGTTCGAATCCCCGGCCGCATCATACCAAAAGATGTTAAAAGATGGTTCTTGTTGTTACCCTGCCTTGTGCTCGGCATTAAGGGTCTACAACAAGGACTGGTCGGCTTGGAGTCAGTATACTGTGTCTGAGTTGGGTATTCATGTTATACTGCGGCATGGTATCTCAGTGGGCTAGCACTATAAATCTGCATCAGTCTGGAATAGTGTACCCCCAAACCCCCCACGTCGTTATATAAGTGCAATAATCTAGGCCGCAACGTTAAACCCCATTTCACCTCACCTCACCAATAATCATATATTGCTAAAAGAAATCCATATGGGAGGGTCAAGATGGAATTGAAGGGTTTGACAACAAAACCTGAGAGGTTGACTGGGTTATAAGAACAAAAATTCTACACCTTACATATATCAACCGTCACACTTTCAAACTGGTCAGCAAAATACTGAAGCACATATCATTCACAGTATCCAGGAGAAATCAACCACCTACCAATCAATGTGGCATTACCTTATTAACATTACCTCAGTTGTTACCTGACAGGTGAGATAACGAGGACTGGTAAAACACCTGTCACAGTCTGGACACGACTAATTGATTCATTACCTGCACAGGGATTGGCCGAACTGACTACAACAAATTCCTTTCCACATGGTCATTATCATGTTGGGATGCTGTCAGTCATGTGATATAAGTCTGATTGATTGACAGAAGACTGGTGGGAATATTAACGTCAGTTTCTACCAAACTCACAATTTGCTGGTAACAGATTAATCAGACCATATTATCGTGAGGAAAATCTAGGGAAGTACTAATGAATCATTTTTGACAACTATTATGTATGCCATTAACTGTGATCAGCATGGGTTAGGCTGTGTTTCAATGAAGCATAAAGACTGGGGGTTCAACTGTAGCCACGTCTACGAGAAATCTGATGTTGTGAAATGTGTATGTATGTGGTAAACACAAAGTTTGACAAAAGTTGTTGTTTTTTTAACCAAGGCTGCGTTCCACAAAACAATTTTGACAATTACAACCCCCATGATTTAACACTGACTTTAGTCGTAGCACTAAGTTTGCTTTGTAGAATTGGGCCGCATTCTAAAAACTGATTGTAGCGTGAAGAAGATTGTAAAACACATACTTTAATATCAATTTACAGCAGTTGTCGTGCTACAATCGCTAAGTGAAAATTCGGCCGAAATGTTGCAGACCTTCATATATTTGTCAACTGCAGAATTGTCATTCTGTCAAAGGACCGAAAACTAAAAGGCAAAATTTACTACTTTCAACTAGCCAATCATATCAACTTGGTTTTATAATACAAGATAAGCACATACAATTTGTGAAACTGTGTTAACATTCTGAAGTCTGACCTATTTTTCTGAAACACAAAATCTCAATAAAAATTTTGAACCCAAATGTCACATAGTCATGACACACTTTACACTGATGAAAACTGGGTTTATTTTGAGATACTGAATGCAGTGGAAGAAACTAACTGTTTTAGTTCACTAGTCCTTATAATGATAATACAAGGCAAAACCCTAAAAAATGTCAAATTTCTACTATTCCTTGTGATACCTTAACTATTGGGCCATTTGGCAAGGACTATATGACTAGTGCCATTTTCTAACCCTGGAATGCAGTGTCTTATGCTATAAGGACATGTTTTTTAACATGAGACTTGAAACATAATACAGATGTCATGCTCAGGTGTTCAGTAACCATGGTTACATGACTCTTTTAATATTCTGATGATATTGATGTCACACAGCCTTACGATCCCAACCTAAGCGCTAAGGTTGGCACACTGAGCTAAGGTTGCTTTGTGAAACTGTTGTAACAGCAGACTAAGGTCACATTAATTCTAACCTTAGTGGTTTAGGTTAACCTTAGCTACAGTTATTTTGTGGAATGAGGTGGTTGGGAGCACCAGCAGCACAGGGTCATGATAAGGGTGATTCCCCTTGAGGGGATTCAAACCATGGACCTTCTGATCCAAGGTCAAATGCCTTATCCACATGACCAAAAATGTCAACCCCATCAGTAGGCTGACAAGGTAAGAACAGAGTTAGAAACTAACAGTTTTGGTCCACTACTTATAATGATAACATATAGCAAAACCCTTAAAAAGGGCAAATTTCTACTATTCCTTGTGATACCTTAACTATTGGGCCATTTGGCAAGGACTATATGACTAGTGCCATTTTCTAACCCTGGAATGCAGTGTCTTATGCTATAAGGACATGTTTTTTAACATGAGACTTGAAAAATAATACAGATGTCATGCTCAGGTGTTCAGTAACCATGGTTACATGACTCTTTTAATATTCTGATGATATTGTATCCAACACTTATTTCTCTGAATTCATGAAACACTGATGACATGGACTGAAGGTTGCCCTTCCCATAATGCCAGCTTTAGAATGACCATATAAAACTAGTATTCACAAAATAAGAATGAATCAGTTTAAAACGTGCAAACTCTACTAGAAGATGTTTTTGAGTCAGAGAGAAAGAGCTGGCTATGCTGGCAGAGTCTATGTTTAGGGGTCAGAAAGGAGGTGGTACACTACAAGAGTGAGTGAGTATGTTCTTTATGTCGCTTTGAGCAATATTCCAGCAATATCATGGTAGAAGACACCAGAAATGGGCTTCACACATTATACCCATGTCGGGAATCGAACCTGGGTCTTTGATGTGACGAGCGAACGCTTTAACTACAAGTCTACCCGACTGCCCTGTACACTACAAGAAGCCTTGGTTTGGTCAGAAAGGGTTGTCTTTGCTGCTAGAACCTTTGGGGTCAGAGAGGAAGGAGTTCTAGAATCTTTGTAGGGAGGACAGAAAGGGGGTGCCAATGCTACTAGAAGTCTTGGTGTTCAGAGGGAAAGGGTTGTCCTTGATGCTATGACCTTTGGGGATCAGAAAGAAAAGGATTCCGGAACCTTTGGGAGTGAGAGAAAAGAGTGAGAGCCCTCAAAGCAACCTTTCAACATAATGGACAATGGACTTCATTGCTCAAGGACATTATCAACGATGGCCAGAAACACTGTCTCAACACAACCCTTTATCATCTTGATCATGAAGTTGCCTGAATTTCATTACTTATACCAATAAAATCAACTAGCCCAGAGAGCCGCGAGGCCAGTAGTGGTGGCTACAAACCAGTATCCTTATCAATAAGGTTAAGTCAGTTTAGTGCATCATGTCAGATCAAGTGCTTATCTGGTAAAAATGATACACCTATAACATCATAATAATATCAGTGTTGGATAGTTTCAACCTGGTGAAGCACTGGCCGAACTTGATAAGAACATCTGGCCTTTTCTGAAAGTATCTGCCCAGATCGTAAATATTACCAGCTTTTGAAGTGTTGTGCTTAACATTTCATCTTTGACATCTTAATGCTATTTCCTTATGTATAAATAATTTAACAGAATGAGAATCATTCCTTGACTGTTCTCAAACACTGCCCTAAATATGAAGATGTCTTGAACTTACTTAGATATGTCAGAAGAACTAATACCTGTTTGATAGTCACAATCTGCTTAATATCATACATTTATACTAGGGTCTGTCAAAATGGATGTGTTGAATTGCTGGTCATCAGTTAGGGAACGAAATTAAGCATAACATTTCCCTTATGACTCAAACAGTCAAAAAAAAGGTCCACACTTCTGAAACTTTCAACTTCAACAATTGACTTACATCAGTCACATCACATGTGCCCTCGTGTTGCCACGACGGATGTAACTACACAATCTACAAACACCTGTAACATCACCGCTAGTGTTTGACATATACTACTGAGAAGTAAACTTCAGTGAATCCAGCCGACATTTTATGTTTATGCTCTCAGTCTGTTTCTTGTTTTGGGTCATAACAATATCAACGAGTTTTGTGTGTGTGTGTGTGTGTGTGTGTGTGTGTATGTTGGGGGTGTTGGGGGGGTGGGGGTGGTGTGTGTGTGTGGGGGGGAGTGATGGAGGGGGCAAATTGTACCAGTCTGAAGTAATGCTGATCTAATAGTACAGGCCTACTGAGATACTTTGCTGCAGTTTAACATGGATACCTCACTCAGACACATTATACTGAGTCACTGACTGAGCTGACCAGTCCTTGTTTCAGTCCTGAGCCAAATGTACGAAGTGATAATGGTGTTGAGACACACATCATGTAGGATATAGTTTCTAACAATTGACTACCCAATCACAATTTAAGAATTCACTGTTTTATCAAAACTGTCTTTCAGTTTCTTATCAGCAAACAATATTTTTGTCTTTCACTTGAGCAATGATGCAATATACTAGCAAAATATACAACAAACCAAGTTTCTAGCATACAAATCAAATTGCAGATAGCATAACATTGTAACTCAAATTGCAATTATAGATTTCCTTCTCTTCTGTGTTACTGTGTGTGTGGTCAATGATTCATTTTCTAACCTAACCTCATGAGCATCAATCCACACAATTGGGATATGCATCAACCAAGTCAGCAAGCCTGACCACCCGATCCAGTTAGTCGCCTGTTACGACAAGCATAGTCGCCTTTTACGGCAAGCATGGGTTTCTGAAGACCTATTCTACCCCGGATCTTTACGGGTCAGATAACATATTGTGACATGATATATATCTTATTATGACTGCTGCATGACAGGTATGGACAATGTTGTAGAAACTAATGGTAATCAGTGTTTGATATAAGGAATGAAAGGCAAAGTGTACTCGTCATAAACTGATTAGTTAAAACAAAGATTTAGGGTCCCTGGATTAGAATCATATGTAGAAAGCAGAGCAGTTAAACCTCAAAGATCCCTGACCCAGCGTAGGAATTGTCACTAGTCCTGTAGTCCTTGCCAAACTGCCCAACAGTCATGATAGTTAAGGTATCATAAGTACTAGTACTCAGTAGTAGAAATGTGCTTTTGAAAAAAAGAATTCTATATGTTATCATTATAAGGACACGTTGACTAAAAATGTTACTTGCAGTGACCTCTTGAATATCTATAGTGCTGTAGTGAATACTTTTTATTTATGGGGCCAAATTCATTTAACACGTTGCAGCTTGAAAGATTAAGCCAGGCAATCATGTGTAAATATAGCAAATGCATACATTATTTCTTGTCTGTCCACACACGATGACTGGACTGTAAACAAGGACACACAATGAGACAAGTGGCGGTATCAACAGTATTTTCCACATGACTGACTTCAGGGGGCGGCCTATCCCTACACACATCAATGCTATACTTAGACCCACACCTGTCTGGAGGCTTAATACATTTGTTTTACACAGTAAACTCCCCTAAAATAACTCACGGTTATGGGAAAAACAACTTTAATCATTGTAATATCCTATTGAGAGGAGCAAGTTAATATCATTTATGGGAATGAGTACCGGTCTCCCCTTAAAAGCTACCACTTTGAAACTCCCCGACACTCTGTATTTCCACCACCGTTATTATCAGTCACACATGGGCACTGGATGGTATTTGAATAGCAGTACATAAAAGCAATACCACAAAACAGTTCTAGCAAAATCTTGGCAGTGTTTGCCAACTCGTAGCTGTAAGTTCACGTAGGTATAACACATGCTTTATAAGCAGTAAGTAGGCACGAGCATAATCTTCATTTCCAAAACAAACTATTTCGGCGTGTATCCGAACACCTGCCTAAGGCAATATACAAAACTCTCACAAACATATCATTTGTTTCCATGCCAGCAGATGAGAATGACCGCACAAGTCATAAATTTCCTGATGCACATCAACACTTCTACCAGTAAAGCGATCCGACCTTCCCTTTACAGTAAATCCATTACCATGACTGCCCATTTGACTGACCATCACGCTGAGAGAGGTCCACTGGGAGTGATGAGGGCAGGGGTCCAATGGGAGTGATGTGGGCAGAGGTCCAGAGGGAGTGATGTGGGCAGAGGTCCAGCGGGAGTGATGTGGGCAGAGGATGGACATCAAGAGGATGTAGCATTTAACAGACACATTCACATCAGCTATCTGCTTTCACTTCCTGGTCCATGGATGAATAGTGATGTCTTTTTAGACATGCTAGAAGAACATGTCAAGGCCAAACTGATGTTTACATACACTTTTCACCTGAGTAACTGATTTAGCATTTATGTTCAGAACCCTATCAATACAAACACTATTCCACAATAGTTGATTTTGGATTGAAGTTTCAGTATAAAAACTGTTAAAGAAAAGAGAACAGTGAAATAATATCTACACCATAGACAAACACACACATAGACAGACGGACAGATTCGTCCAGATAACTCTCAGATTTAGAGAAGTTTAGTCTTATCATGCTTAAGAGTGAGTGAGTTGTGTTTAACGCCGCTTTTAACAGTATTCCAGTTATATCACGGCGTGTCAGCTTAATGTGGGAGGAAAGCCCCAAGTGATGCAGGTCATAGACGTTTACCACTTCGGTGAAACCCACGAGCCCGGGTATGGTGCTGACAAACCTAGAAACATAATCAGGGCGAAACAGGGATTCGAACCCACAATCATAGGTTTCTGGTGTGCCCTAGGGATGCAACTCTGCACAGCGAATTGCGGCGCCTTAGACGACTGGGCCACCCGTGCCACCCATGCTTCAGAGATATAATTGTTCGCAGTACTCATACTGGACTTATCAATGCCAAAGAATATTCCTCAGTTAAATCGGGCCCAGAACCAATAGAGTGGTAGATAGTGGGAGGGTCAACTACGTTTTCGGAGAAGGGTGACACTCAGCCAGGTCTCAGAGCAGCCATTATGAACAACCAATCCCCTCTTACAGTCTCATAACAGGCATGACACTGGGAAATGATGAAACCTTGATAACTATTACATTGAAAAGGACAGCCACGCCAAGAATAAGTCACTTTTTCTGATTCCACCCAAAGCATATATTTCATAAAACAATCACTGCCATTCTATTCTCATCCCTTCTCAGCTCTAGCAGCCTTTAGCAGAATTTTTAGTCCATTAGTCCTTACAATGATAACATATAGTAAAACCCTTAAATATTGGCACAATAATACTAGTTCTTATGATAACTATTAGGAAGTTTGGCAAGGACTGTGCTGATAGTGCCAGTTTCTATCGCTGTCATCACCTTTTCTAGCTTTGACCATATGAGATTTCAGGGTCCCTTTAATACTCATTGACAGCCTTATAGAATGCCTTTTATTAAGTTTACACATAACATCTATTTCAGGGAATATGCTACGTCAAGACTACTAATACACCTCAATGTGGTTCTAATGAAGTGGAAGAGTTCAATTGGTTAGCAATAAACATCCAATATATAAATATAGCTCAGCTGCAAACACACGACAGTTAATGAGGTAGTTGAGACTTACAAGTTGTTGATTCTGTTTCCATCAAAAGTTAATTGTCTGTAAGATTCTTACTTCAAAGGATAAATATTTGCTTAATGGCCTACAGAGGACATACCCACAAATCTAAATGTAACTTTCTATTCTAACATGTCTTGGTGCTCATTATACCATTCTAAGTTGATCATTCAAGAGATGTTTATGAAGCCACTCACAAATGCTCATTGACCACCAATATGTTAGGCATTGACTTTCTTTGTCATG